>NW_022631024.1:15353223-15429804 GCF_010015895.1 Lontra canadensis | reverse complement strand
GCGGCTGGCGGCGCCTCGGCCCCCCTGGGCGCGGCGCGGGGCCGGGGGCGCGGGGCGGCCGCTCGCAGGCCGGGGCCGTCCGGCCGCCGCCCTCTCCGGGCGCCGCGGCGCGGAGCTGCGCTGGGCTGGGCGCCGACGCGGCCGCGGGGTGGCCGCGGTCGTCCCTGGTTACTGGGCTCCGCGGCACATGCTCGCTGCTGCGCTCCCTCTCGCCGCCGCCCCTGCGCTCCCCGCCTCCCGCCTCCCGCTCGCACCGGCGCGCCAGGGGTGGACCCGGAGCCGCCACTCAGCGCCCGGCGCCACCTCCCGCCCCGCACCCGCCCGGCCGGGCCTGCGCTCCGCCGCACGGCCGCCTCGCGGGCACCGAGCCGGCCGGCGGAGGGGCAACCCCCGGCCTCGCCCGGGCCCGCGGCGGGAGGGGGCGATCACCCCCCCACCCCCGCCCGGCCCCCCGCGGCGCCGCCGGGCGGGGGAGGGCCCGGAAGATCTGACGTGAATGGGGCCAAGTCTCTGCGCGGCGAGACTCATTCATTCGACGCGGATTTGTGGGGCGCCGGGGACCCGCGGGTGAATGGGACAGGCGCGGTCCCGGGGGGGGGCGGTATGGGGATCACTGCGCGGCAGGATGTCACATGTCTGCTGGGGGATACCTACCGCGGCGTGGGGAGAAGGTGACCTCCAAGCCCAGGGAGGGAGGGGGTGGTTGGAACCATGTTCCAGGCCACGAAAACCTGCAGGAGCAGAGGCCCGAACCCGAGGGAGAACTCCTCTCAGAGCACAGGGCCGCAGGCGCGGGCTGGGTATGATCTGAAACCCAAGAGAAGGGCCAGGGCCAGTGGGGACCGGCCTGCCCCTGTCCCCAAGGAGCTGGGCCTCTGGGCTTTAAGTACAGGGGTGACGGCGGTAGATGGGCTTTCTCTGCTTCTCTGGTCTCCATGCGGGAGCGGGGGAGTGGGGGGGTGCTTCCTGTGGAGGGGCCCTCCGGGCAGGGGTCCACCTGGGTGAACAGGCAAGAGAGAGTCCGCATGGCCTCCCCTGGCCGTCAGCATCTACAATGTCCTTATGCTGGGACTTCTCTTGTCCCAAAAAGCTTTAGCTTTTTCTCCTTCGCAGCCACCACAGACTAAAGGTCTGTTTTGTAGGTTGTGTTTGTGTGTCCCCTCCCCTGGAGGGTGAACTCCCTGAGGGCAGAGTTCTTGTCTTACTTGTAGTTGTATCTCTAACATCTAGAAGGCACCTGACTTGCAGTGGTCACTCAGCAAACCTCCCTGTTGAGAAAGAGGGGGCTGGGGGCCTCGGCGTGGACGGAGCACGGGAGGAAGAGGCAAGGATGGGGTGGTGGTCAGGGTTTCTTTTTCTCCCCACTTCAGCACAGTCTTCAGACTTCAAGGGGCCTGGGGTACCCAGAGGAACCAGGAGGGCCTCTCAAACCCCAGATAGCCCCCTCCTGCCTCCAAACATGGCCCATTCCCGATTCCCCTCCCTACACCACCTGGCCTGGGGGGAGCCCCAGGCCCTAGGAAGCCTTCGGATGAACATATCCTTGCCAGCCATTCATCAGGGAATATAGTGGGGAATGATCTGGAGAAGGGGGAGCACTGCCCCGGCCCTGTCCCGGAGCCCCGCGGCCCTTATGTGGCCTTGTAGGGGCACAGCAAGGTGGGGCTTGGAGAGCCAGGGAGAGGTGGGAGGTAAGTCAGACTCCACATCTCTTGGTGTTTAACTGGATCCCTTGGCTGCAGCTCCCAGCCCTGATGGGCAGAATCAGGGCCCACAGGAAGGTGCTGCATGGTCAGCCAGGGTCCTGGTGACCGGGTCCGGCGAGGCAGGCGAGGACACGGAGAGAACTGGTTAGACGCAGTTATAGTTTGAAGATAGAGACCGTGGGATTGTCTAATGGACTGGATGGGGGTGTGGGACAAAGAAGGGAGTCAAAGGCAATGCCAAGGATTTTGACCTGAGCAACTGTTAGAACGGATGTCCATCACTTGAGTGGGGAGTGGACGGGTGTGGAGGTGGCAAGAGCAGGAGTCCAGCTCTGGTCGTCTGAGGTATGAAACCGTGCTGGACAACGTGCCCAAGAAACGGGATTCGGACGCCTGGAGTTCAGGGTCACAGAGGCTGCGGGGATCCCCTGTGGAGTCATCCTCGTAGAGACGGAATGGAAAGCCACATGGCAGGATAAGGTCACTAAGGAGGGAGGGTAGACAGGGAGAGCATGGACGACTGAACCCTCGGGGACAGGGATCGGTCAAGAGCAGCTCCCCGATGGTTATAAACCAGAGTGTATCAAGTACTTGAATCAGTTACATACACCTGCGAAGAGCAGCTGAAGGTTCTCCCTGTAGGGCTTCCATCATTTGTTACCAGTATTGGTGGGATTACAAGTCCCTTTACTTTCCGCCTTCATTAGCCTTTTTCCTTGCATTAAAAAAGAATGGGATGTGATTCACATAACATGAAATCCAGCATCCCAGACTGTGCAGTTCCGTGGTTTCAGGATATTGGCTGGGTTGTGCCACCGTCATCACTACCAATTCCACAGCTTCACCTGTATTTTATATAGACTGTTTTCTGCCGCTAACCCGTTGCTTTTGAATAAGACAAACATTCAATCAAGTCATCTCTCTCATCTGCGGTAGCCCAGGGAAGGTGCCTTCCTGAATCACCTGCCCGAGCGTAGCGATGACCCAGATGCCCGGGCCCCATCCAGAAGGGGCAGATCCGAATGAGGTGGGGGCGTTGCCTGGGAATCGGCATCTTAACCCAGCCTCTGGACCTTCCCCTGCCTTTCAGCGGAGAGTCCCTTGTCTTATTTCATAAGCTCGCCTGGGAGAGTGACCCCAGAAGCTTGCACAGTATTCTTCCAGAAAGCCCTTGGGGAACAAAAATGATGGACCTGTGGTAGGCAGAGTCTGGATTAAATACTCCCTATGCCCCTGCATCCTGGGCGTTGGTACCTCCCCCGCTAGATCAGCAGCTCCGGCCTAGTCTCGGAATTCCAGGTCTTCTCCTGTGCGCATACCCAGTGTGCTACGGGGTGTGGTCATTCGGGTGTCCCTTAAACTCATCAGGCCGGAAACATCATTTATCACCCCCCCCCCCCAAGAATCTTCTCTTCTTGGGCAAATGGCTTCTCCTATACTCCGGCTCCAGCCAAAAATCTGAAACATCTCAGACGCCCCTGCTCTCCTCAGACACCCCACTGTGTACATCCATCCTCTGCACCTAAGCCATTGGCCTTTGCTCCCTGAATAGACCGCAAGGTTGAACACTTTCCACTGTCCCTCAGCCTGAGCCAGGTGAATCCAGCCACCGCCCTCTCCCAAAGCCATTTTCTCTCCTGACTCCCCTCTAGCTCCCTCTCATGGGGCTTCCTCCTCCAGGACTGGTCTCTCTTCCTGTCCCACGATAGTGCCCTCCTACACCTGCCAGTGCCCTCCTACACCTGCCGTGCCCCGCACAGGGACCCCTCCCACACCAAGGCCATTGAACGTGCAGTGTGGCCAGGCCAAAGGAGATACTGAAGTTTTACCCAAAACAAAAGAAGGAAAAAATACCTCATTGATATTTTTAATAGTTGAATGCCATATTGAACTGGTAATGTTAGGGATAGAAAGTTTCCATATCTTAACTTCTAAGTGTCTACTAAAACTTGAAAAATGCACCTACCTGCGGCTCGCGCGATATTTCTGTGGGGCAGCACCTCAACATCACCTCCTCGGAACTTCCTTGGCTCGCTCAGGTGAGCTCAGGTCCCCCTGGGGTGCAGCTTCCCATAGGCACCTGGTCCATGGTTTGTGACGCTGTATATGATAAGGAGGCGTGTCTAGGGAAGTCCCTTCCTTTCCAGGGGCCTGGGGGGAATCAGGGGACAAATGAAGGATGCCCAGGACAGAGTCAGCTGCTGGGGGCAGGGCGTGCTGAAATTTGGCCCAGTGGAGGGGGCACAGGGGAAGAGGAGGGATCCCACTGAGCCCCCATCAAGGAGCGTGACCCCCCCCCAGTCCTGGTCAGTCCGGTCCCTCATGCACCAGATGGCTTTTGGTAGATCACATCTCATAAACTAATCCGATCTTCTCATGGGGGGAGGGCAGACTTGCAAAAATGCTTTCCACGAGCACAGGACAAAGTGAATATCTTTAACCTATTAAGAACTTTCTAAGTCAATAAGAAAAAGATGAGCTCTCTCTCTCTCTCTTTTTTTTTTAAGATTTTATTTATTTATTTGAGAGAGAGTGATGGAGAATGAATGAGGGAGGAGGAGAGGGAGAGGGAAAAGCCGACTCCCCGCTGAGTAGGAAGCCCGATTCGGGAGCTCATTTCCGGGCTTGATCCAGGGATTCTGGGATCATGACCTGAGCCGAAGGCAGACGCTTAACCAACTGAGCCATCAGGTGCCCCAAAGATGAGTTCTCAATAGAAGGTTGGGGAAGGAACCCAAGCAAGCGACACAAGAATAAATGCAAGTAGCCAGTCCTCAGGAAAGCTGTCCCTTACAAGCCATCAAAGAAGACAAATTGGCAAAAAGAAAAAAAAGGGAATAATCATACCCAGTGTTGGCATAGGAGCAAGAAAATGGGCATCCGGACGCTGCCAAGCAGGGTGCAAGTTGGTACATCCTTTCTAAAGAACACTTTGGCAATAAATACCCATATTCCCGGACTCAGCAGTTCCACTTCTAGGAAATTATCCTAAGCCAACGATTAGAGATCTATACAAATGTTAAACCTCAAAGATATTACTGCAGCAACATTTAAAATAATGACAATAAAAACGGAAGTGGTCTATATATCCCAAACGAGCGATTCGCCTGTTGTACTGTGGGATCCTGTATGACATTAAATTATAACGTAGCTGGAAACCTATTCACAAGGTATAGATCTGTTTGCAGCTCAAAACACACAGAAAAGTTTCAAAAAACCCTATAAGAGGATCCCAACTGTGGGGGGAAAAGAATCTATGCACATAATTGGGTATTTTCATTGAGTCATTTTTTATCATATTTTTCTCCAAATTATTTTTTTTAAGATTTTATTTGTTTATTTGAGAGAGAGTGGAAGTGAGAGAGATCACAGAGGGAGAGGGAGAAGCAGGCTCCCTCCTGAGCAGAGAGGCCGATGCGGGACTCGATTCCAGGACCCTGAGATCATGACCCGAGCCAAAGGCAGAAGCTTAACCGACTGAGCCACCCAGGCGCCCATATTTTTCTCCAAACTAAAAAAAGATTGTCAAATGTACATAAGTCTGTGCCTCCTGAAGAAAAACCAGTTTCTGATTTATACATCCATGAGAAGAAGCATTCCCCTCTACGATGCTTGTTGGGAGTAGGCCATACTGTGAACCACTCTGTCCACAAAGTCGAGTTGTATATGAGCATTGTAAAGGCTCTGAGAAGTCCTGCAGTGAAGGAATCTATTTTATTTAAGTAAGCATTTTCCACACTTACTTGGCTGGTACCATTTTTTTTTTTTTTCTTAACTCCCATTAGCATTTAAAGAACTGGAATCCTATAGAATAAAGAATCTTGAGGAACCCCCTGTTTTATCAGTCCAACCCCCCTGGGAGAAATGATGGGGAGAGCATTCCCTCAAGGTAAGTGGGACAACACTGAACCCTGATGAGGGTTAAGCAGATGGAAGGGCCGGCCTGGGCAGCGTGCCTCCTTGTGTTCTCTCAGGGAGAATCCTCTGGTCGTTCCCACTCATCTTGCTCGTCTGAGTGACTACTCACTCAGGGCAATGGTGTGTGGAGAGGACCAGGAGCTGGTCGTCCACTCATGTCAGAGCTGCCCACCATGGCATGTCCTCCCTGGGCCCTCTGGCCAGCCCTGTGTTTTAGGAACCCGTGATGTGGCCAGTCACTTCCTCCCTGTCGAGGGAAGCCCACGGGACGCTGGTTGACACAGCCCCAAAGTCACCTGCATTTACTGGTTGTGTGGCCTTGGGTGACTTATTTAAATTCCTTAAGCCTTAGTTTTCATATCTGGTAAATGGGTGCATAAAGATGCCACCTCCCCACAAGGTTGTTATAAGAATCAAGTGAGGTGGGCACCTGGGTGGCTCAGTGGGTTAAGCCTCTGCCTTCAGCTCAGGTCATGATCTCAGGGTCCTGGGATCGAGCCCCGCATCAAGCTCTTAGCTCAGCAGGGAGCCTGCTTCCCCCCACCCCCGCTCTCTCTGCCTGCTTGTGATCTGTCAAATAAATTAATAAAATCTTAAAAAAAAAAAAAGAATCAAGCGAGGTGATGTGTGTAAAATACTTCATGCCACTCAGTATAGTTTGGCTACTGTTATTGATGAATAATAACATTGTATTTCAATAATAGTTAAGTTGTTATTGACAAAGGAAAAGGCAATCATTTAATGAAACCATCTGTGGGAAGGGCCCTAAACCAACAGTCTGAGTGCCAGTCCTGCCTGTGGGATCCGGGGTCAGGCACGGGGTCTTTCTGAGCCTCAAATTCCTCATTTGTAAGTGGGAACCACAGTGTCCTGAGGGGCACCTGCTGCCTTGCGGGGCCATCTGTGGGCTTGAAGCGGGTTCCTTGGGTCACAGGAGCATGAAACAGCTGAGCGAGCACCTTTGTGAATGAGAAACAGGTGCAAAGCCCAGCTGGCCTCTCTCCTCGGTTCTCTCCGGTGCCCTGGAACTGAGAATGGGGTCCCTTCCCTCCTGGGGTGCCTGGCCATCCTGCCACGGACAGGTAGACTGTTGGGGTCCACTCAGGCTTTGCTGGCGAGCTTGGGGACAGGTGCTTTCTCTGAACCTCACCTTCCAAGCATTGAAGCCTTCAGGGAGGGTCTCGAGTGAGGCCCTTCCCCCACGCCTCCCACTGTCCCAGCGTGGAGCGATATATGAGAAGGACAGGAGACAAGCCAGGGCCCCAGAGAGATGCCCCTAGAAGGGAACCTCCCGGCTTCGGGGTTGCCCACAAGCTGCTCATGGCAGCAGAGCTGGCAATGTGTGTAGGTACAGGAGTGCTCAGGGCCCTGGGGAGCAGCTGGAGAGGTTGCCGAGCAGAACCAGGACCCACAAATCTCCAGGATATGGGATCTACAGGCGACGCCGAGGAAACGGGGGGTCCAGGGGGCTGGCAGCTCCTGCCACTTCCTCCCACTCTGTAGTCCTGTGTTCAGAATTCAGTCCTGCGAGAGACTGTGGGCGGTGTTGGGGTCTTGGGACCACACTGGACGTGGGGTGGGAAACTCTTCCAGGGGGAGAAGGGCAGTCCCCCACCACCAAGGTAAACTGAGCACTTTTCCTAAAAGAATGGGGAGTGAATGTTGGGGTCGGGGGCAGATCCAGTAAACGCCCAGGCAGCTGGTCTGCAGACAGCTTCCTGGAGGCCTCCTGCCCTCCAGCACCTGCCCGCCAGCCTGACCGCCGAGTCACAAACCCCAATTCTGGGAGAGAGGATCTGATTGGCCCAGGTGAGTCAGGTCCAATCAGCCCCGGCCAACCAGGGTCAGGTCACATAGTTTATGGCTCCAGAGGCCTGCCCTCAGGAAAGGGGAGCTGGACTGACCCCCTAAATATTACCAGCCACAGAATTCGAGAATCCTCAAAGCTGGGAGCCACAACTTTGAAGACCACTCGGCCCAGTGTGCCCATCTTACAGATGGGAGATCGGAGGATGCTGTGTCCTGTGGCTTCTGCCAGGTGCAGGGTAGAGCTCCCAAGAGCCAGCGGGATCCCCCAGGTCAAGCTCATACACACTCTCAGAGCGGGGGTGGGGAGGAGGAGCAGCTTTTCTGGAGGTTCCAGGCCAGGAGTCCATGAATGCCCTCGTGCCAGGGAGCTACCCACCACCTGGCCTGTCCCTGGCTCATCAGCGAGATGCCTGTTGGTTTCTGAGCCCCTGATGGCCTCTGCGATCCGGCCCAGCTCTCCCAGGGCCCTGGGTCCCCTACGTCAGTGATCTCTGAACCACACATGGGCCCAAGGAAGGTCGAACCACGTGCATCTCGTTGCTGCTGCCTGCCCAGAGCCCAGCCTGTAGAGGAAGCTCAGACCACACTGGTGAGTGACTGGGTCGTGACTCCTCAGCCTCTCTCCTCCTCCTTGGCCATGATCTTAAGTCCATCCATCTCCTTGAGGTCAACCACATACAGAATCCAATAATGCCCCCAGGCCCCTGTCCTGGGTTCCAGGCCCACTCACTTCTGGCACAGACCTGGACTGTTGTTCTCACCCTCTGGACCTCAGTTTCCCTCCCTGTACACTGAGGGGCTACAAGGTGCCTTCCATCTGGGGCGCTGTGTGCTTTGACAGTTCTGAGTTGGGGTCTAGTCTTGAGGGGGCAGAACTGACCAGGATAGAAGCAGGACATCTTCCTTCCCTGGCAGTCCTTCTTGCAAGGACTTGGTAAAACGCAGGTCCCAGGGTAACAACTGCAGCCCCCCCGCTTCACCATGCCCTTGCAGGGGTGCCTCGCAACGCACCAAGTGCTTCCCATGCATGGGCCCCTGAGCCTTTGCAGGATCCTTAGAATTAGGCAGCAAGACCCAGAGAGATTGAGCCACTGAGCCTGGGCACACAGCTGCGGACGGGCCATAGGGATTCAAGTGAGGTCTGTCTGACTCCCCAGCCTGGGGGCTCACTCTGTGGCGCACAGACATCCTGGCACCTGGGTATGAAGAGATGTGTGCTCAGCAGAGACGTGCTTGGTTGCACAGTCCACCGACGCTGGCGGGACGCAGGGCCACAGGATTCAGGGATACCAAGTACTCACTGTTGTGTGGATGAGTGAACTCCCCATAACCCCTACCTCCAAACAGCTCTGGGGGAGCTTGGGGTGGGCACTGGTCCTGCTCACCTCCTGATGTTTTGCAGACAGAGACCGACAGCCCCCTTCCTGGGGTCCAGCAAACAGTGGACAGCCATCATTTGTGGTGGATCTTTAAAGCCTTTGTTTTCAGTGGCCTTGGGGTGTCATTAACACAGGGCCATGCCGAGCACCCCACTTCCCCAGCCCAGGAAAATCCATGCCGGCGCAGGATTCCTCCCCCCCACCCCCCCAAGACCAGCGCACTGCTGGAGCTCAGACCGAGGCTTCATGTGGTTTCTGGGAACATTGTAAATTAGGATGTAGGGAAATTTCCACTGGTAGGTGGGGACACAGGGCTGAGTTTGGAGGGGAAGTTCCAGAAGCGTCTTTCCTGGGTTCGGCCCCCATCTCCCTGGGGCTTCCCAGCCGAGCCCCTCCTGCTCCTTGCAGTTCTCATTGAGGCTTCCTGGCTTGAAGGAAACCTGCCAAGGCTGAGCTGACTGCAGGCCCCCCCCCACCCCCCGGGGGAGCCTCCGTGGAGAGTAGGTGCAACTTGGGGTCCTTCTACATGGGCTGATGGCTTGGGTGTAGCCAAGCCGCAAACACCCCCTTTCTTGGTTGTCTCCACCTTGTCTCTGAAGACAGGGTTTGACCCTGAGCCTGGGAGGCTGTGGGAGCCAGCACGGGCCATGGGGGCGGTGGGGGTGGGCAACCCTGCGGGAACGAGGCCCCTTACTGCCCGAGCGGCCCTGGATTCTCCCGTTTTGCTGCTCATCCACGTTTCCCAGCAAGCCCCTCCGGAGAAGTAAATAGAGCCTTGTTAATAATTCTGTCTGAATGACCCTGGCTCGGGAGCCAGATGATCGGAGTTAAGAGTAGTTCTCAGGGGCCTGGAGAGACTCATTATGTGGAGGTAAAACATGGTTGAAAATCAATGAGGCCACCCATGGATGTGTTTTATGAGGGCCTTGACAGTGAAAAGGCCAGAGCCGCAGCCAGAGGCCCACAGGTAAAGGCGGGGGGCAGGGGGGGACAGGGAAGAAGTGTGCCTGAATTCCAGATGGGATAAATGAAGTTTTTCTCAAAAATCAGCTTTTCCCAGGCTCAGCCCTGGAAGCTTTGCTGCTTCTAGTCCAACCCTGAGCGGTGTGGAAAGGACTCAGCCCAGGAGACAGCACACCTAGGCTTGTGCCCTGGGGCCTCACCTTGGATGGCTTGTCAGGGCCCTTCTTGTGCTCAGTGTGGGTCTGGGGTCAGGGTCCCCCCCACAAACCCCCTCCCGCCAGACTACTGAAATCCCACCTGGCTGCACGCCTGTCTTCCAGGCATTGGTGATGAATGAATGTCATTAGCAGATTCTCAGGAAAGACACCATATAAATCATCCCTTCCTCTCCACGACAGCCCTTCCACTTACTTTGCTAATTACCTCCTTCTCATTTTTCAGAATTCTGCCCCCACATTTTGCAGGCAGTCCTCTGGGACCATCCAGGGAGACTGCAAAGGGCCCTCAGGGCTCCCTGCGCCTTGTGTATCCCTCTCATCAAGCGCTTTGTAGTAACAGAAAACATGACCTAAACTGGCTGAAGCGACTCATGTAACACAGAGACCAGCAGTGTCTGCTTTCAGGCAAGGCTTGATCCAGGCTTCAGGATTTCCTCTGTCTGTCTCTAGCTCTGCTTCCTCAGTGTCGGGGCCTATTCTGAGCAACGCTCTCCAGCTGGGCCACAGGCAGCCGCTTACGGCTTCCAGGGGTTCACTTCTTGGTTGAAAGTGACCCAAGTCCTCCCACCCCGCCAACTGAGACTCCAAGGAGGCATCTCTTTGGACCAGATCGCCTGAAGGGGGTCATTTGTCTGTTCTCAAGCCAATCAATGTAGCGGGGGGGAAAGGCTATGGGCCCCCGGGTGGATCAGTTGGTTGAGCATCTGACTTGATTTTGGCTCAGGTCATGATCTCAGGGTCATGAGATCAGCCCCACATTGGGCTCTACGCTCAGCATGGAATCTGCTTATAATTCTCTCCCTCTCCCTCTGACCTTCCTCCACCCACCCCCACCTCTACTCTCTCTCTAAAAAATAATAAAAATAAACCAATCAGGGCTCAAGTCTGGAGCCAGGAATGTGGGGTCACTTTCACCCAAACCAGAATCCTGATAAATCAGAGGTTGGATCTGGGATAGAGAAGGGGGGGGGATGAAAGCCAGAGAGGCAGCCGAGACATGTCCCCCACATCACTCCTTTGTGCTGTGGTTATCAGTGTGCCCATCGCAGAGCCATCTGACCATGTTACTTTCCTGTTAAAGCTTCCAGTGCCTTCCTCCTATCTTCAGGGGCAAGCAAGTCCAAGCTCTTGCAGAGGGCGTCCTGATGTAGCCATGCCTGCTTCTCTAGTCTCTTCTCTTGGCTTTCCACTTCCCACTCACAGTTCCAGCTCTGCTGGATTTGTCTAGATATGCCAGGCTCTCTCTCATCACTGGCCTTAGCACATACTGTTCCCCCTGCCTGAACCCCTGTCCACCACCCGCTTCATCAGGTTAATTCATCCTACGCAGGACGGTACTTCCTCCCTGCAGCTCTTCTTGACCTAGCCAGGGTCGGGGCTCCAGGCTCTGTGTTGCCAGACATCTCTCAGCTTGGATCACTGTATTTTTTTTTTTTAACAGTTTTGTGTGATACATTTCACATACAATTCACCCATTTAAAGTGCACATTTAATGGTTTTTAGTATTTATGTAGAGTTGTACAACTCCTACCACAAAGGCATTTTCACCACTTCGAGAAAGACACCTTGTGCTCACCCAGCACCCACCAATCTACTTTCTGCCTCTACAGACTTTTCTACTGTAGACATATTATGTAAATGGCAGCCTTTTGCAGCTGGCTTGTCTTTGCTTACGTCTGCTGTAAAATGCTCTCAAGGTCCATCCCTGTGGTAGCAGGTGTCAATCCTTCATTCCTTTTTACGTCCTTTGTTTGGGTAGATCACTTTGTGCATTCATCAGTGATGGACATTTGGGTGCTTTCTACTATATGGCTCTCAGGAATGATGCTGCTAGGGACGTCTGTAGACAAGTGTTTGTGTGGACATCTGTTTGCATTTCTTGACTGTGTACCTAGGAATGGAATTGCTGGGTCACATGATGACTATGCTTCATCTTTGGAGAAACTGCCAGATTTTTCCAAAGCATCATTTTGCATGCCCATCAGCGGTGTGTGAGGGCTCCAACTGCTCCACATCCTCACCAACCAGTTGTTATGTCTTTTTTTATAGCCATGCCAGTGGCAATGAATCAGTATTCTCACTAATTTTGACTTACATTTCCCTGATGAGTAATGAGGTTGAGTATCTTTTCTTGTGCTTGCTGGCTGCCTATTGAGATGCCAAGACCATCTGGTAGGGGAAAGGAGGGTCCTTTTCTTGCTTCCAAGGAACGTGGAAAAGTGAATCTCCACATGCAAAAGAATGACATTGGACCCTGTCTCACACTAAATACAAAAATTAACTGAAAATAAACCAAAGCTCTAACCTAGAAGCTGGAATTATAAAACTATTAGAAGAAAACATAGAGGAACAGCTTCATGGCAGTGGATTTGGCAGTGATTTCTTCTTCATGATGTTAAAAGCACAGGCAATGCAAGGAAAAATAAATAAATTAGACTTCATCACAATTAAAAATTTTTGTGCGTTAAAGAAACTATCAAGAATGAACATCAACCCACTGAGTGGGAGAAAATATTTACAAATCATATCTGATAGGGGATTAATATCCACTATATATAAAGAACTTCTAAAACTCAACCGCAACAATAACAACAACAACAACAGTTCAAAAATGGGCAAAGCAAACCTCGAGGACATCATGTTGAGTGAAATATACATCACAAAAAGACAAATGCTATAGGATTCTATTTATACAATGTACCTAGAGATGTCAAATTCATAGAGCCAGGAAGTAGAATGGTGGTTCCAGGGGTTGTGGGAAAAATGGTGAGTTGTTGATTAATGGGTATAGAGTATCAGTTTTGCAAGATGAAAAGTTCTAAAGATTGGCTATACAATGCAATTGTACTGAATTCCACACTTAAAAATTGTTAAGATTGTAAATTTTATGTTACATATATTTTGCCATAATTAAAACCAAGCTAAACTAAAAATGGGCCAAGTCTTTGAATATTTATTTCTCCGAAGAACACATATAGATGGCCAATAAGCATGCAAAAAGATGTTGAACATTACTGGTCATTAGGGAAATTCAAGTCAAGACCACAATAATATACCAAATCACAGCCATTTGGATGGCTATGATAAAAAATAATAATAATAACAAGCAACCTTGTGGAGAAATTGGAACCCTGTGCACTCACTGCTGGTGGGGATGTAAAATGGTACAGCTGCTGTGGAAAATGGTATCATGTTGCTCAAAAAATTAAACACAAAACTATCATATGATCCAGCAATTCCACTGCTGAAAGCAGACACATGGACAGATATTTGTATGCTCATGTTCACAGCAACATTATTCACACCAAAAAGTGGAAGCAATCTAAGTGTCCATCAGTGGATGGGTGAACAAACAAAATGCGGTCAATGAGATAGCATTCAGCTTTAAAAAGAAATGAAATTCTCACACACGTTACAACATGGATGAACCCTGAAAGTATGATGCTAAGTGAAATGCCTATTCAGATCTGTTGCCTATTTTTAAAATGGGGTATCTTTTTAGTGAGTTGTAGATCTTTACATATTCTAGAATTGAGACCCTTATCAGATACGTGATTTGCAAGCAACTGGGCTGTCTTTTCCCTTTCTTGATGTGTCCTTGAAGCACATAAGCTTTAACTGTGATCAAGTCCAGTTTATTTGGGTGGCTGGGGGGCTCAATGGTTAAGCAACTGCCTTCGACTCAGGTCATGATCTTGGAGTCCTGGGATCAAGTCCTGCATCGGGTTCCCCGCTCATGGAGTCTGCTTCTCCATCTGACCCTCTCCCCTCTCATGATCTCTTTCACTATCTCTCCCGCAAATAAATAAATGAAACCTTAAAAAAGTGAATTAAAAAAATACAATTAAAAAAAAACAAACTCCAGTTTATTTATTTGCCTCCTTTGTTCTTTAGGCTTTGGTGTCATATCTAAAAAGCCTTGCCAAAATACAAGATAATGAAAACTCACCCACTTCCTTCTAAGAGTTTTATAGTTTTAGGTGGATGATCCATTTTGAGGTAATTTTAGTATATGGTGTGAGGTCGGGCTACACATTTACCTTTTTCATGTGGATGTCCAGTTGCCCCTGCACCACTGGTTGAATAAAAAGATGGTTCTTTCCCCATGAGTTGTTTTGGCACCCTTGCCAAGTATCAATTGACCATGAATGTGAGGGTCTATTCTTGGACTTCACTTCTATTTCATTGATTTATATACAGCTATACTTCCATCAGTACCACACATTCTCTTGATTACTACAGCTTTGTGATAAGTTTTGAAATTGAGGGGCACCTAGGTGGCAAAATTGGTTAAGCATCCAACTCTTGGTTTCAGCTCAGGTCATGATCTCAGGATCGTGAGATCAAGCCCCACGTGGGGCTCCATGCTCAGCACAGTCTGTGGAAGATTGTCTCTTCCTCTCCCTCTGCCCCTTCCCCTTCTCTCTCCCTTCAAAAAAAAAAAAAAAAGAAAAAGAAAAAAAGAAAAAAAGATGATTTTGGCTATTCTGGAGCCTTTGTCTTTGCAAATGAATTTCAGAATCAGCTTGTGAATTTTTGCAAAGAAGTCAGGCCTTATTTTGGTAGGAACTGCACTGAATTTATAGATTAATTTGGGAGTATTATGGTTTTAATATTGTCTTCTGATCCATGAATATGGGATAGCTTTCCATGTATTTGGATCTCCTTTAATTTCTTTCAATGTTTCAGCTTTCAGAGTCCAAGTTTTACACTTCTTTTTACTTTATTTATTTAAAAATTTTATTTATTTGAGAGAGAGCATGGTGGGGGGGAGAGGGCAGAGGGAGAGGGGGAAGCAGATTCCCCACTGGGCAGGGAATCCAATGTGGGGTTCAACCCCAGGACCCTGAGATCATGACCTGAGCTAAAGGCAGACACTTAACCATTGGAGCCACCCAGGTGCCCCAAGTTTTGCACTACTGTTAAATGTATTCCTAAGTATTTTACTCTTTTTGATGCTACTGTAAATGGAACTGTTTTAATTTCATTTTTGGATTGTTCACTACAAGTGTATAGAAATGTGGCTAATTTTTCTATATTGATTTTCTATCCTCCTTGCTTGCTTCGGTGTTTCTATGCTGTAACACGGTAGGCAGACACTTTTAAAAGCTCCCTGGGCTAAGGCATGGCAAAATTCTGGAAGCAGGGCAAAACTGGAGGCCAGGCCAGCTGGAAGGTGGTGGTTAGTGGTGTAATCCAGGCGAGGGTGAGGGTGGCCAGCTTGGGCAGTGGCAGTGGGGAGAGAGGTGGGTGCCCTGGGATGGTACAGGGGATAGGGAAACATCGAGGGTAAGGCCCAGGTTTTTGGCCTGGATCACACTTACCAGGACTGGGGAGGAGGCATGGTGAGCTCATTCTGAAAGCATGGTTTTGACGTGCCTTTAAAACAGCCCAGGAAGCAGCTGGATAAGCCACCAGGGGCTCAGAACAGCTCCAGACAGGAAATAACACTCTGGGCCCAGCAAGAGGGGGAACGGAGGAGGCTGCCAGGGTGGGAGCTGGGACGCTGCTGAGGAGCCCATCACCAAGACCAGGGCCACACGGCTGGAGGGAAGAGGGAGCTGGCAGGAGGTCTAACCGGCCAGTGTGAAAGGCCAGGAGCTGAGGCTATGCAAGGCGCGGTGGGAGCTCAGGGTCCGTCTGGGAGGGGAAGAGTCCGTCAAGTCCCACAGATAGTAATGGAGCCCCGGAGGTTGCAGGTGACTTTGGTGGCCAATGGCAAGTGGGCTGCAGTAAGGTGAACATCAAGGTGAAGCACACCTGAGTGGTTTGGCCTAGGAGCGGGGGTGGGGGGCTGCTGCTGGTTAGGGGGATTAGGGTGGTTTGATTTTGAATGATTTTGAATGGGAAAGCCGAAGGAGCTGTTAAGGGGGGGGGGGGGGTGGGGGCAGGAGAAAGTGGTGGCATGGCTCCCAGCCGCCCATGCTTCCCCCCATGCACCCCCGACACCAGGCTCCCCTCGGATCTCCCGCAAACACAAGCGTGCGTGTGAACTACTTTCACCCCGAGTGACCGGGGCGCCTTAGGCTCAGTCCCTGCAGGTCTGCTCTAACGAGCAGCTTCCTCATCTCACGAAGGTCGGCATTCCCCTGCCAACCGGAGCTTGTCACCCCATACCCTTAAACTCTGGTCCCCAGACAGCCGAGCCAGCATCCCTCCAGGTGGGGACTGGGCTAATGCCCAGGGGCTCTGCCAATTCTCTCGAACGTGGCCTGGCAGAAGCAGCAGGTCTGCAGGAAGAAGGAAGCATTTTTCTTACAGCTCTCACTGGCCTCGTCGTTCCATAGCCGGAGGGCCCGTGCAGCTATCCATCTGCCAGCCTGCCGGATTCCCGGGGAAGGCAGGACAGCCACAGGCAGCCACAGCAGGGAGGGGGGCTGTGGGGGCACTGGGAGGCCCCACCGGGCTCCTGGGCCTGGAAGGCAGGGGGCAGCTCTAGGCTGGGCTCCCGACTTCGCCTTCTCTGGGTCTCATCAGAACAGGGAGAGCAGGCAAGCGAGCTGCGGTCAGGAGCCCCGGCGCTGGCCTTCCCGACGCGAGCCCAGGTCCTGAGTGCAGGCCCCATGGCTGGCTTCAGGCCTAGAAGGCTGCCTTCTGGCTGAGCAAGCCCTTGTCTGGCTACGGAGGAGGAAGCCAGTGTTGATCTGAGGGAGCGGTCTGGCCGGCACCCCCAGCCCCTGCTAGCACCCCTCAATGCTCACCGCGGTGGCTCCAGCCGGAGCTCGTGTGAGGGCTGCTCGGACCCGTGCAGCTGCGTGACGGAGGCGAGTCTCCAGCAGGCGCCGGCGGGCTCACATGGGTGGCTAAGTGTGATGTGGGACGGGCCAAGGCCGCATCACCCGGAAGCTTGCGAGCAGTGCCACTTCCTAGGTCCTGTGGGAGACTCTGGGCCCTCCAGGGGGCTGGTGCTTGCGCAAGTGTTGAGAAGCATGGGATCAGGGGGTCCCGAAGGTCCTTTTCATGCCTTCTCTTGGCTGCCCCAGCATCTCTCACCCTGAGAGCCCCGTCTGACTCCTGGGATCCCCCATTAGAAGGCCCATCCTACTCACGCTTCATTCCACAGACATTGTTGGTAACCCAAAGCCCCCAGAGAGTCAGGAATGGGCGCTGGGGGTAAAGCCCGGCCACTCCCTGGGAAATCTAGGCCAAATAACATGGCTTCTAAACCCCATCCCTCACCCCCCACCCCTGAATGTCTAGACAATGACCAATGAGGACTGAATCCTTACCACCCCACAAGCAGTCCTGGGGAGGGGCATAACCTCTAGCCCCAATTTCTGTAGCTTTAAAACTGGAGCACTGGACGGGTAAACCACAGAACAGTCCGCCTCGTGGAAGAAGCCAGACAGGAGGGATGTAGCTCCAGAAGAGGCCGAGCTGCCAGGTGGGGATCGGAGCAGGGGTGTGGCCGTTCCGGGGGTGGGGGGGAGTGGTTCTGGCTGAGGAGGGGCACGGGGGAACCTCATGGGGGTTGGAAGGGCTTTACCCCGATTATGGCGGCAGCCACAGAACTATGTACACATCTGACCAAACTCATCCAACTGTGCATTTAGAGAGTGAACTTGACGGTATGGAAGGTACACCTCAGTTCAAAACATTCGTAGTAAAGTAAGAGGTTTGGGATTGCATGACTTCGAAAAAGGCTCTGAGTCTGAGGTCTTGGATTTCTGTGATTCTTACGTGATCGCGGCCTGCTTGAGAAGCAGTGTCAGAGGGCAGAGCTCGGGATTCTGGGGCAGCGAGGGCGTCACCCCCAGGCCGCACTGTCCCCTCCCCTCCAGCTGCCACAGCGAGCAGGCAGGTCCTCCCCTGGAAGGGGCCTGCCTGCCCCATGGAGGCAGGGCACCAGGAAACCACAGGGGACTTCCAGTCTGTTCCAGAACCGAGCCCCTGGGGGTGCAGCCGAACGTCTCTAGTAGGAGTCACTGTTGTCAGTGCGAGCAGGTGGGAGGCAGTTAACTAATTTAATGAACAAGAATCACAAAGGGAAAAATGACGAGCAGGAGGTAGAGAGACAGCAGCCCGGAGTCGGTGACTCCCTACAGGATTACAAACATCCATTTCCGTCAGAGAATCTTTATTTTACATGTCTGCATCACAGCGAGAGAATCCAGCCCATACCTCACCCTGATTGGAAGCCCCACCCAGTACATGTTTACATAAATACTCTTCAGTGATCATTAATGTTAAAAAAAAAAAAAAAAAGAAATACTGAAAACTCCTGCATCCCAATCTAACGTGGAAAGCAAATGGTATTTACAGACATTTTCTCCCCCAAATGAAACTTATTTCTGGATTAAATGTGTCTGACTTCTTTTGAGGTCACATGACCAGGCAAATCCAATTTATGGTGGGAAAAGCTGCTTAAGGCGCCAAGAACTGCCCCCCCCGCCCCCGTTTGGCCGGGATTTGGGGATCCTTTTGTAGTAAGTATCCGAAATGCTAAGAAGGCTACCCTGCGGCCCCCCACCCCCATCTGATTTGGCTGTCCAGTGCACAACCTCAAAGATGGCCCTAGAATGAGCTGTCTTGAACTGAGTGAGCTTTTCTGTCTCACTTCAACCCTTAATTTGAAGAACTCCTTCTTCCCCAACGGCTTGCCTGCAGACTTCCTACCCCTGGAATTCCAACAGTCCCTGTGCGACACGACCAGATCCTGGCTCCCACACCACCTAGTCCCTCTCTCGGCCGGGCTGCCTTCCTCACACAGGGGCTCGGGGGATGCGCATGTCCCACGCCCTAACAGAGAGACACCGAGAAACATTTTTCAAGAATAAGCTATCCAGAGGGGGTACAGGGTAGAGCATAGCCCCTGGGGAAAGCTGGAGTGTTCAGTTCACTGATCGATAACCACACTGCAGGTGGGACAAGTATTAGCATCAACTCAGGTGGGCCCCCAGCACCCTGGAGGAAGAAACCTGGAGTCAAGAGCAATCTTTTGGAACATATGGCATGTTCCAGATGAATGCCTTCCTGGCATACCAAGAAGTACCAAGTCAAAGCCTAAATTCTTTAGTGGGGAAGCTTCTCATTTACTGACTGAATCCTGAACGGGAGAGACAGGTAGCAGCCACGGGCACTGGAGACCAAGCACATTCTTAATCTGTTAGAAGACCAGGGTGGGTCAGAGGAAAGCAAAGGGGGTGATTGTGGAGTGTGGGGCAAGGAGGGGGCTGGGATGGGCTTCCCTTGAAATCCAGCAGCGGGTCAGCAGGAATGGTCCCGCTGTCCCACGGAGTGCAGGGAGCAGCGCTAACCCCTTCATCAGACCCTCTAATGTTCTAAGAGCCTTCCTGGGGAGAAGATGCCTCCGGCTGTGGGAGGTGGCCAGGAAGCCACTGGCAAGTCAAACGGGGATCTTTCACACTCTTCTTGGTCCGTAAGGACTGGCTCCTGATAAGAGTCTCTTAAGAATTAAACCAGAACACACTGGTGTGCGAGGGCCCAAAGCACAACGCACAGCATCAGTATGTACACTCTCAAGAAAATTCTCCTCTTCTTAGAAAGTACATCTGTCACACGGCTACCAGGAGAAAATGCTGCAGTGCACCAAGCCTTCAGCCCCTAGTCCCAGATGGAGCCCATGTGCAATCGATAGCTGTGGGCTGAGGAGGAGCAGGAGGAGGAGGGAGAGGAGGAGGGGGGAGGAGGAGCGGTTGGGGGGGGGCAGGTAGTGGAACAAGAGGGAGCAGCTATCCCGTGGAGCTCACAACGCAGGAGCAGGAAGCGCGCCAGGACAGGCACTCGGAGCACGAAGAGGCAGTGATGCGGGGCTGCCCAGATGTGTCCGGGAGAAACCACACCTGGACATTTTACTCCAAAGTGATTTCTTGGAAGAAAACGGAACTGACTCAGGCTATGATAGGGGAAGCCAACTTTCACACCGGAGTAAGCACCTCCTGACGGGAGAAGGGGCCACCAGTCCACCGGAGCTGGAGTCAGCAGGTTCGAACATGTGGCTACTGAAATTTTAAAGCATCAAGGAACCTAAGAAACAGGCTGATGGCGTCTTTGGCCACTGTTAGAAGCCAGGATGAAGAGATCGATGGTTGTTCCTGCTAAGTAGTAATTTTCTAGCAAAACAGAGACACTTCATTACGGGACAACAGACCCTTTCCTTCCTCAAAGCTGGCAGCCGGCCGCCCGGGCGGTCCAGAGCAGCTTTCTCAAAGGAAGCAGGGCAACCCTGCAGAAGCAGAAACGGGGAGCAGGAGCACAAGGCGAAGCTATAAATACCGCCCATCGCTCTCGGACGCGCACCCAGCCTTCCTGCCCGGGCCCGCAAACGCTGGTTCAGCTGCAGGAGCTCTGCCTCCCGATGCACCACGTGGGCTGCTGGAAGGACCGGGGCGACCAGCTGGCTTCGGACCCCCCCAGTCCTCTCTGCTCAGGAGGAGAGCTGAGGGCAGGTCACAGCGCCCAGATGATGGACACCGGGAAGACGTTTTTACAGAACAGGAAGGAGAGCTCTAACAACCTGTACAAATGTGGGAAAACCAGTTTTCCCAAACTGGGGCTGGGGTTTTGATTTTTCTTGATCACTGGGCCTCACTTCGAACCTCCTGCCAGTTACAATACAGGACTTGGGCAGACTCGTTAGCGTTTACTCCTACATCATGACCTCATCTGGCCTGCACCCTCCCGTTCAGAAGGGTCGCGGCCATCCTGCGGCCCCTCAGCCACTGTGCGCCTGAGCCCTGAGGCGCACATGTGGCACCAGGAGCCCGACGCTCTGGCTCCTGAGCTCGCATGGCTACTGAGGCTCGAGGCTCTGGCAGAGGAAGGTGGGAGCCACGGCCGGCTCGGGGAGGGCAGTCAGGTCAGAGCTGCCCCAACGCATTCTCCTCCTCCCGGGCTCCTTCGCTCCCTGGCTTCCAGCAAGTGAACAGAGGACACCTCCGCAGGGACCCTTTTGGGGGGGGGTTTCATCACACTTCTGGGTCTTACCAAGAAGTCTAGGGACCAGTCAAGAATATCTGCTCGCAGGACGAACGGCAAAGGTGTCCCTCTGAGGGGAGCACCGAGGGGGGTTTGATCACAGTAGGAGACACATTTTGGAAGTACTGGGACTGTGTTTATGCCAGGAAAACAGGCTTAATATTCCTGTCCTCCCTGAGACCTCCTTCTCCGATCATGTAGCCCCCATCTAAGAAAACAGAAGGAAGGAAGACAGAAAGACAAAGAAGCGGTCCCTTAAATAAATACTCAGGGCAAATTTCCTTGCTCCTCAAACTGGGGAGACACATGATTCCTGCCCTCAAATCTGCGGCGAGGCGAGCAGCAGCGGCCTCAGAAGACAGAAGATTCCAGCTCACACCCCATGCCCAGCCAGGATGGAGCCTTTTTGCAGGAAGGGCTGTGCAGAGCACCGAAGGCTAAGCAAAGTGCATGAAGAGGACGTTCTCCTGCTCCCTTCGTCCAACAAAGGAACAAAGAGGACAGGAGAGGGACAACTGAGGACAGACTCTTCAGTTGGTGAACCTGGGGAGCTGAGGGCCCCCCCCCACCGAATTCTGCAGGTTCTGAAGGACACTTCCAAGCCAGGGAGGGGAGAAAACCACCTCCAGAGACAGCTGTCCACCCCCAGCCCCAGGCCCAGGCAGGTGCAGGCTCCTGGCACCCTCAGAAACGTTTCCAACAAGGCCATGGTTCAGCCTCTGGGCTCAGGTCTGGGCCACCATCACTCTGGTGGGGGATTACCGCCCACCTCCACCCTGGGGCCACACTGGACCTTCTGAGCTCATCCCACCATCCAAAGGACTTCACTACCAGCTGTACCACTGCTCCCCTGAGGGGGCTGCCCGTGCTCCTCTCCAGGCTCGGGGAGTTTGGAAGGGCCCTCTGCTGAGTCTCCGAGAAAGAGCTCGCCATCCCCAGCCCCAGAGAGAAAAGCTGTTCAACACACCTGCTCTCCTGGCAGGCATGTTCCGGGGATATGGGGACGAGGTCTGTTTCATTCCTGCCAGAAAGCCTACCTGGTTTATAGGAAAAACTTTTTAGTGATGATGATTTTTGCTTGTACTTAAATATCTGCTTAAACACTACCTTGTCTGCCCCCAGCTGCTCCTTTAAGGAAAACTCCTTCTCGTTTCTCCCCATATTTTGATTACACGAAACAGACACAGCCACAGCGAGAGAAGGAAGAGGTGGTCCTGCTCTGGGCAGTCAGGGGAGCCAGATGTTTGAGGGAATCCTACTGGATAACGCTTTCTGAGCTTAAACGTACACTTCTGTCCATCTGTTAGACAACACCACATCTGCTTCAATCAAGAAAAGCACTTCCCACCATGGTTCCGGAGCCGTGACTCTGACAGGGACGCTCGGCCCCCAGATGACACAGCCCTTCTGGGAAGAAGACGGCTGGGCCTCTGGAGCTGCTGGTTCCTGGTCACTTTCAGAGTCTGGGGTCAAGGTCTGCGGCAACACTCTGGGCCAGGAACCCTGCGGCAGGCTCCGTACACTAAACTGGGTTTTGACGTTGCCTTCTAAAATAACCTAATTTCATTCATTTTTGTGCCCCAAAGATGCCATGGTGAGTTCCGTCTCTCTTCTAAGTCCCTGTATCCTGCCTCAGCCCCTGCTCATTTCCTGCGGCCTCATTCCCGAGCCGGGACTGGCCCCAGCCTCGCGCCGCTGCCCTCCCTCCCCGTCCACCAACACTCCTCTCCCTGCAGCCACACACTGTGGGGCACAACTGCGTCTTTCTGGAGAGTTCCCAATTAAGAAAAAGAAAGAAATAGAAACTACAAACAAAGTCTTCCTCTTATCCTCCTCCTGTCTACACGCCCTCCCCACCATTCCCACCTGAAGGAGAATTCTAGCTGCCCATAACCAGCCACAGATCCAGTTTCCATAAAAGAGAGTAAAAAATTAGGTTTCCGTGGCACTTTGTTCCCAGCCGCGTGCTCTGTGGTGTCACTGTCGGGAGGTGCCAAGTGCTCCTGCTCACCACTAGGACGATTAATAAATTAGAGGTTCTCTTGGACAGTCCCAGCCCCGAGGCTGCTCCGTCACGCGGTGCCCTCCCAGTCGCCCTGGGGTTCCACCGAGCCGTTGGTCACCTTCTTGACTTTCTTCATGTTCTCCATCACCCCTGATGTCGTCACTCTGAATGAAGAGAAAAACAAAACACAGCAATTGGGAAAATCTCGGTCTTTAAGTGAAAGGCCACTGTCACCACGGCACAGCGGAGGGGCTACATGTCTTGGCTCTGGAATCAGACAGACCCGGGTTCCGGTCCCGACCCCGCTCCTGGCTAGCTGCGTAACCCCGCCAAGCCGCCTGCTCTCCCCCTTCTAAGTATGAGAAACGGTTCCCGCTTCCCAGAACTGTCATCAGGGGAAAATGCGATTCTCCAGAGCATCTTATCAACAACACCAGCTGTTACTACTACAATCAACATTGATCCGGTCCTCGCTTTCCGTCGTGGCCTCCACCAATTCTACTGCTACCTGGCTGCGTGACTATGGTTATGAGACCACCACCTGTGCCCTAACCTTCTGAAAAGAAAGCTCAGCAGGGGTAGTCATTCTGAGAATCATGGGACAGAACCACAGGTTTGGAGGAACCTTCTGGCGCAAAGATTCTCTGACCCTCAGAAATAGACCCAGGCCCTTGTCTCTGCATGGCTGTCCGGGAGCACGTGGCTGGGCCTCCCCTCTGGGACCGGGGACAGGGGCCTTGCCTCTGTTGGTGCCCGGCACTAAGGAGGTCCCACGGAACCCTATGCTGAATGTGTAGATCAGAGAGGGCAAAAGGCCGGCTTCAGAGAAGTGCAGAGCCGAGCAGAGCGGCCCTTTCCAGACAGTGAGTCACAACATCTCTCGGGAAGGTGGAGTGCAGGAGAAGACAAACTCTCGCCTCACCAGCTGTGAGCTGGACAGGACCTACGAAGGCTCTGGGGCTCTGGGTTGCTTCGCAGCAGAAGACGCCAGGCAGAGAGACTGAGCTCTGCCCTGCAGGCAGGGCTCAGAGCAGTCGCAGGA
The DNA here is from genome assembly GCF_010015895.1 of Lontra canadensis. Taxonomy (NCBI): domain Eukaryota; kingdom Metazoa; phylum Chordata; class Mammalia; order Carnivora; family Mustelidae; genus Lontra; species Lontra canadensis. Next base: position 15,405,826 of record NW_022631024.1, on the reverse strand, counting down.
CGGGGAAACTGCTCGGGGTGGGTGTGTACTGTAGACACATGACGTGACACATTCGTCCAAAGCCACCGAACACACATCACCAAGAGTGAGCCTGGAGGTAAGTTACGGACTGTGGGCGATAAGGACAGGTGAGTGTAGGTCCATCGACTGTAACAAATGTGACTACCATTCTGGAGGCGCTGCCGGTAACACAGGCGGCTACAGCGGTGGGGACAAGGGGCACCTGGGAAATCTCTGCTCCTCCTGTCCAGTTTGCTGTGAACCTAAACTGTTCTAACAAACAGAATTAAAAATAAGTAACAAACACACCCACCAGCATCTACCTAAGTACTCGAGAAAACGAGGCGCCTATGTGCCCCATGATGGACCTACAGGAATTTCTGAAACAGTAAAATAAATTCCATCACTCAACTCAGTAGATCTCTCCGAGGACTCTCCTTAACCCCCCACCAGCTACTGAATCCTTTCACCGACAAATGGTAATTCAGTAGCCCTACAAGGCACACACCTAGAGGCTGTCCAGTTGGACCTAAAGGCAAATAAGTGATTTTAAGGGGTAAGGAAAATATTTCCCCCTTTATTTCTCCTTTTATTCCTGCCACCGTGTTGCTGCTGTGACCCCCAAAGCCAGCCAGTCCTCCCCAGAGCTGGGACTTCTCCCAGACAGGAGTCCTTCAGACCCGGGGGCTGGCTGTACTTCTGGCAAGTCAGGACAAGGTGGTCTGCCCAGACGTGGCTCTTAGGGGATCTGTGGGATCCTACAGATGCTGCGAGTGTAAACACGGTCCCCAGACAAAGGAAAGCACCCCCTTCGCCATGTGACCCGGCACCACTTCCTGTCAGCTGGTGCGGCCAGGGCCTGAGCCCTCCAGGAAGGGTGCACCTCTCCCAGGCCGCAGGCACGCACCCAGGTCTTGTCCTCTCGGGGTTGTCGCTGGACTGGGATATGCAGGGGGAGCAGCTGTAGGCCCAGAAGCCTTTCCAGCTCCAGCACAGCTTCTCCAAGAGCGTGAGATCAGAGAAGAAATGCACCCTCGAGTCTCCGAGAGTCACTTGCGGTGACAGCAGCTGCTGTCGGGCTGCGGCCCCTCCTGGACAGGACAAGGCTTCCACACAGCTGGGGCTGAGAACAGCCTGTTCGTCGGACCCGAGTGGGGCTCGGGCTGCGGTCTGGGAGACACACCTGCTGCTTGTCTTTCCCCAAGAAAACACTGCTTTCCAGCTGGTGGGCCACTGAGAAAACAAGGCTCGCTCTGTCATGCCGGCCTCGGGCTGGGACAGAAAGGGACAGGAATCGGGGCTCTTGGGGCGCCCGCAGCCCAGCAGAAGACGGTCTCCCAGAGCAACACACAAAGCTGCTGGAAACAGACAGGAGAGCTCTGAGCAGGCGGGACGAGGGCTCGGGGTGGGGAGAATCACCCCTGCCTGGTGCTGGGGGCGGCTTCGAAGCCTGTACGAAGCCTGTATGGAAGGAGGAGTAGCGGCAAGACGGAGGGGCAGGAGGGCTAGGGAGCTTCTGAACAAAAGAAATGTAAAGGGCAAAAAGCATGCAAGAAACAAAAGAAAGCTCCCTGCGTGGTCAGGGAGTATGAAGCAGCTGTTGGCAAAGGCAAGTGGCAGGAGGGTCAAGGGCAGGCAGGGCAGGGCCGTGGAGGGCCTTGTCTGCCTTGTCACGGCAGCAGGACTTGACCCTTACACTGGAGTTCTCAGTCCTGGCTCAGGCAGGATGCCCTGGGGACTTAAAAAAGGACAGAGGTACCTGAGCCTCAACATTGAGAATTAAGTCTCCAGGGGAGGGACCAGGGACTCTCCTTCGAAAACACTCCACAAGTGATTCTGGGAGCCAGGAGACCGGACAGGGAGGGAGGAAGACCGGGGTGAGGACATCAGCTGAAGGAAGGCAGGGCACTGGGGCAAAGCGGGGAGAGGAGACGCGACATTAGGTCCCCAGGAAATGGCCACTCACTCAGTGGCCTGAGAAGAGGGAGGTGTTTAGGGCAACGGCCACGTGCTGCTGCGGGCGAGTGGTGGACGGCCGCGCCCGCGGAGAGCGCGGGGGACACAAGCTTGGGTACCGGTGAGCAGGTGGCTAGAGGGACCTGAAGCTCAGAGGAAGCAAGTGGCTGGAGCGGGGGGCGGGGGAGGGTGGTGTCAGAGGGGAGACGTCGGGGGCGACCTCGGGCTTGGGCGAGCCCTCCCCACGAGAAGAGGGAGAAGCCCCCACGGTCGGTGGAAGCGGGGAGCTGTCAGCACAAAGGGAGGTCACGGGAGCAGAAGGCGGGCGAGGCGAACGGAAGCGGAGCGCGATGCGGGAAGGCAGTGATGCTGGGCGGCCTCTGCATCCCGGGTCCCAGCAGGCCACGGGCAAGTGGCTGTGACACGTGGCGCCCAAGTGCGGCAGACCAGCCAGCCGGCTGCTGCCGACCGCTGTCCCGATGCCGCCGCGGTGAGACAGGAGCCAGCGACAGCCTGGCAGGCGGCAACGCGAGGGCCTCCGGCAACCTCAAAGCTCCGCGGGCACCTCCCTGCGTGTCCCTCTCTGGGGGAAAATGCTGAAGGGGGACAATGGCAGAAAAGCCACCGTGCGAGCAGCGGCTCTCACAGACCCTACGCCCAGGGCGGGAAGGGGCTCTCCGAGCTCCGGGTAGGCAGTGGGCGGCAGCGACTCCCAGTCTAACACAAACTCTGGGGACGCAGCCACCCATCCTCACTCGCCGGCTGGGGACGGCCAGGCCAGAGAGGGCGGGCCTGTCCTTCTCGCTCGCTCAGCCCTTCTCTGCCTGACTAGCTCCTTCTCGCCCCGGCGGCTGAGATGCCCTCGCTCCTGGCTCCAGGCGCACCCCGTGGCTGGCTGCATCCGTCCCACTGTTCCCCAGGGGGCCCGCAAGCTCCCCGGGGGCCGGGCTGCTGCACTGGCTGGTGCTCCAAACTGCCTATGGGGCTGACCGGGCCGCTCACCGTGGGGCCCACATGGACCCAGTGACCAGTGCCAGGAAGGCCCCTCCGGCCACCAAGCCCAGAGCCCACTCCCGGCAGAGGCTGTCCCACCTCCAGTGCCAGCTCAGGGAAGCCCTGTGACTGCTGCTGACTTTAGGACGGCACCTACAGGAGAGTGTGTGCAGGACAGAGAGGAGCAGGGAAGTGTAACGGAGCTGGAGAGCAGACGGACCCAGTGCTGCCTCCCGCTTCCCTCCTCCATCTAAAAGGTGACCCTTCCTTTCCTGGCAGAACCCTGACAATCTGTGCTTGCGACCGAACGGGCCTACTGCACACAGGCACCATAAGAAGGGAAGCTTCGGGCACCCACCCCTCTTCCTCCTGCACCACGCTGTGATCTGGGGCCTCAGTGGCCCCTGGAAGCATCTGTTTCTGTAACCAAACCAAACGGTAAAGTATAACCCAGTTGAAAAATGTTTTCTGGACTTGAGATGTGGAGAGGCCTGGGGTGAGAAACGATTCTATTCGTCTCTAATTGCTGTCTCCCCTTTTGTTGGCCATCCACTTGAATGAAGGCAGCGTAGTAGAAAAAAGGTTCCCGGCAACCATGAGGCCAGTGTTCTGGATTGGGCACCTCAGAGAGGCAACTTCCCGGCCCTGGAACCCACACCAAGTATTTCTTCCCAGTCTGACATCTCAAGATAGCAGAAAAGAATTCAGAAAAGAATTTAGCAGAAAATTCAAAAAAAAATAGTAGAAAAGAATTCAGATCTCCAAGGACATGCCTAGCACAGGAGGTGGCTAACCAGGTCTGATCACTAAAACTGCACCCAATATTTACTTTTTAATTTGCTGACCTTTTTGTGATAAATTCTCTTACCAAAATGGGTAAGCCTTTGCAAGCTTTAGCCCAAGGAGAGTCATTACAGAAAGAAAAACAGAAAATGACGGGAAGTCGGGTACTTTAGACCACACCTTCACTCTGCGGGCCCCACGGGACAAGCCAGGTGGGGCTGGGGGGTGGCAGCTGCACGGACTGCACGGACCTCGGGCAGGCTGGGGCCAGAGGAAGGGGGGATCGCTCTACCCCCAGGAGGAGCCCGGCCCATCCTGGGCTCACCTGGCAAGATGCCTCCCAAATGCACCGACTTCAGAGAGAGGGAATGAAAACACGTAGAAGAGAAACCACCCAGAATCTCAATCAATAAGGGCAGTGAGCGGCCCAGCTCAGCGTTCATGGGCCACTGATGGGTCAGGTTCGTTAGGAAGAGGATTTGTTTTGGGGCGTGAGAGGCCTAAGGAATATTCCTTTCCACAAAGAGCCAGGGATATATGCTCTGTGGCAAGGATCAGATCGAGCTCCTTTCGCCAGGAAACACCCTTCACCGCGGCCGATGGAAAGCACACGGGAGCGAACGCCTACACTGCTGGAGAACATCAAATGACCCAGCCCGTCGGCTTCTAGCTGCTACCCCGGGAAGTCCTGCTGAGGGGCGGGGGATGGACAAACACAGCCATCCCGCTGCTGCTTACCCCACTGCCTCTCACTTGAGCCCCTCCAACCAAGTTACTGGCTCGGATTCTGCTGCTTCTAGAAAAGGCACACCTGGCGGCTCTACTGCCTTCCCCTCTGGTATTTGTTCTTCTGTACCGAGAGCTGTTGTCTGGGGCCCATCGGTGGGAGCTGCTTTCCGCTGACTGTTCCTGTAGTGGGGCTGAGCACAGAGAGCTGTCCTATGCTGCCGGACAGCCCAGCAGGGGCCAGAGGCTCAGCCTTTGAATTGGGACAAGTCAAAGGGCCACCGGCCCAGCTGGGAGGTAGCACACTTGAAACTCCGCCTTAGGCTAATCATCAAACACAACGCCTGACCTGGCCCACCACAGTCCATCAGTAAACAAGCCAATACTCTCCATCACTATTTCTTTTCTAGATAATGAGTGCCCTTTCCCGGAAAACAGGACCCTAAAGTCACTTGCCCTGTGACTCAGAAAAGCCGGCACAGAGGTCAAGTCGCTGTGCCTGCTGTGAAAACCATTTCGTTATCTGGTGCCAGAGGAGCCTGCGGACAAGCAACAGACCCAGAGACGACTCAGATGATCATGTTTTTAGACATCAGCTCCCGGAGGCTGGGAGCCAACAGGAAGCGGGGCTGCCCATCCCCGAGAGGGCTGAAAGGGCCAAGCGGATGCCCAAGTTCTCACCACCGGCTCACTGGAAGCAGGTGCCAACGACGCTGGGGGATGCTTAATCGGAGGGCCGGTTCCACTTCCCCTGCAAAGGCGGAGCGATCTTGGCAGACACTGTACTTCAAACTGAGTAAGACAGCCTGCGGCTCAAGTGTCCATTTCCTTCTGCTAAATATAGAGGTAACACCTCGGGAGCAACGGAACGCAGGGAGAAGCGCTCCGACTCCAACTCCCACCGTGCTGTCTGGCGGGGTCCGGGGGCCGAAGGAGGAGGGACACGAGGGGAGATTGCTTACACGGATTCCATTTCCAGGTCATCCTCCTGAGAAAGCTGTAGGTAGGGGTTATCTGAAGCCGGACGGAATTTACAGCCCGTTAGAACAAAGAACACCAGCGTGGCCATTTCGTCCAGGAGCTGTGAATTAAAACCCACCCCGAAAAAGGGATTAGCAAGGCTGTTCTTCTGAAAGCAGTGGAACTAAAACTGGTGCAGTACTCGCCCCCCCACCAAAGGTCAGGGCAGAGCTAGGGTAGGGTCTCCTCACGAGGTGGGTCAGAGCCTCAACTAGGAGCATTCTGCCCAGGGATGGCGGTTAAGACCCCAGGCTTTAATCAGTCTTCACCAGAATCTTTTTTTTTTTTTTTTAAAGATTTTATTTATTTATTTGATGGACAGAGATCACAAGTAGGCAGAGAGGCAGGCAGAGAGAGAGGAAGGGAAGCAGGGTCCCTGCTGAGCAGAGAGCCCGATGCGGGGCTCGATCCCAGGACCCTGGAATCATGACCTGAGCCAAAAGCAGAGGCTTTAACCCACTGAGCCACCCAGGCGCCCCTCACCAGAATCTTTTAAGAGCTCTTTCTAGCCCCACGTTTCCCGTAGTGCCCTCAGCACCAAGCGGGCGCCTCAAGGAAAAGTCTCATTGCTGTGCCCTCCACCCGGAACTGGTGCAGCACCGAGTGCCGACTACACGTCCCGGCGAGAACGAGAAAGGCAACAGGCTCTAGATCATTCGGTGGCTTCCCCTAGGAGTCAACGAGCTCGAGTCTACGGCAAAGACACTGTGTTCCTGAAGTACTCGTGGGCAAAGAAGGGCGTTCTGGATTCTGAACTTTCCTGAGCCCCATAACTGAAGGAAAAAACCACGACTCGTTGCGTTTTAATTATCCAGGGCGAGGCTCACACTCTCTGCTTGAGGCTTTTCTCTTCCAAGTCTTGTAAAATTGAAAACTAAAATCAATAATGCAATTACTTCCAGATTTTTCAGGTAATCCAGCAGCTTTCCTGGGCAAACAGATCATCTTAGTTGTGGGCCAGAGGCGACAGGAGTGGCCGCTGCCTGATCCCTCCTGAGCGACCTCACGTTACACCCCGCCCCGCCCCGCGCCCTGCACCGTCCCCACACCCGAGCCCCGCACCTGGTAGAGCCACTTCCACTGGAACGGAACGGCGAGCTTGAGGAGGAAGGCGATGATCCTGGTGAAGTATATGTAACACACGATCTACGGGGCAGGGATAAGGAAGAAATGAAATCAACATGGAAAGGACAGCATCGCTTCTTTCCAACATCTTGCTGTCACAAAGGAACAACAAAAGAGAAGACAGAATTCCCTGAGGAAAATCATTTGACACTTAAGGTGCTAATTAATAAACATGGCAGAGATGGCTTCTCTGGCCACCCCACTCAAAAGGACCTGGCCCTCACCTCTAGGGGACCACCCACCCAACGTGGGGAGGACAAGGCATCGGTGTGGCTGCTCTGAACTCTCACGCCTTCCTCCGCCTTTTCCACATACACGACCCACTGACTTCAATCCCCAAAGGACAGGATTTTTTCTTCCCAGGCCCTGAGGCATGTTTCCGAGTAGTGATAGCAAAACACAGCCCTCAGGGCCCACACTGCTTCCAACTCTGCGGCAGAGGCCCACACCCGCAGGGCGTACCTGAGTACTGAGTACCAGAGTAACACCGAGTATTCTAGTAAGGGAAGATGTGGCAAGGATTCCCCTCCACGGCCCCTGGGACCACGCCCAGGGAAGGACCTGTCCAACCCACAGATGGAAGAGGGCTCAGAAACTTTCTTTTAGGAATCAGGAAGCAAACTCTTGAAGAGCTTTGTCTTTGTCTTAATAATCTTTGTCCTAATAATTTACAGCAGTTCCTGCCTTTTGGTGTCTGCTCATAGGGACTTCTTTCTCATTTTTGCAAATGACTAAAACAAGCAAGCCAAGGGGCTGCTCTGTCTGGCCTGTGCTTGGAAGGGCACCCAGAGAAACAAGCACCCAACCGTTACCGGGAATCACCTGGGGGATGGGGAGGGGCGAAGATCAGGGTCCCTTTATTGTAAGAAAACATCAAGCCTGTATTACTTTTCCGAGTATTTAAAGCCAAATTTAAACCTAACATTTAAGAAGGCGTGACTCAGCTGTTTAATTTCTCCGATCAAAAGACACAATTTGGTTTGATAAAATGAAATCTGCACAGCCCAGGTAGCACATCTCGTGCTTCCGCCAGTTCTTTGGAAGTTCATTTGTTCTACTCCTTGAACTGATCTTATTTACAGATTCAAGATTTTTTTTTTTTTTTTAACTCACCAAGACGTAATAGTGTCTGAAAAGTTTCAGCTTTGCTAAGTTAATAGCAGCTAGGGAAAAGAAAGAACAGAATGACAGGCACATTAACTTCTTTTCTCATTTTTAAAAAGCAAGTGACATTCAAGTGCCCTCTGTTAAGAGGCCAAGTCTAACGCAGATGAGTACTGCCCAGGGGCACATCTGTATTTCTGGAAAAGCATCAGCTTGGAAGGATCACCACCACCCCCCCCCCCAACCCAGGAAGAATCCGGGAGTTATGGGAGCCGGTGCATCTCCCCATTCTGGGCTCAAGAGCTTTCAACTTGCCATGCTGGGGGGTATACTGATGCCACAGAAAAGGGCAGACGCTAAAAATCAAGCCACCCCTGCCTCCAAAAGCCAATGGTAAACATTTCAGCTCTGTCCCTATGGCTGACAGAGCTGCGCTCCCCACTAGGACCAATCTGGGGTGGGGCCCTGAGCATCCCACTAGCTGAGGGTCTAAATTCAATTAATCCACAAGTGCATCTTGCAAATTGCGCTTGTAACAAGCCCTTTAAATACAACCCTGCTGGCTGTGTCCTACCTTTGGATCGCTCAAGGTCAGGGAGCCAGGGCAGCTAGCTTCCTGCCACCGCCTATGGCCATGAAATATTGATGACCACAGAGGGTAGCCTGGCTCCCTCCCCAATTAGCAAGCTTTTCATAGTCATCATAAACCTTCCTGCAGGAGGCAAATTAATTTGGCTTAATAGCATTCAATTACTGGTTCCGTTTAAGAATGGCGCCGTGGGTGGAGAAGGTTCCTCTTCCTTTCCCCCCTCTTCTGGCTCATGATTAGTGGGGGGGGCAGTCAAGCTTAGGGTTCCAAAAGAAATTCCTGGAATCCTAAATTAATCTTCAATGTGATGATCGGCTAATAGTACATGCAAGAACCTTCTGGGAGACACCGAATGCCTCCATGAGGAGAGGATCAGAACATTTTCAGAGCAAATCTAACCCTCCAAGTTGAGAGGCTGTAATACCCAGGTGTGGAGCTGGGAGCAACTCACACACGCAACGTTCGAGGAAGGTAAATGAAAGCAGGCAGATCAGCAAAGTTTTCTTAACTGGTAGTCTTGTTATTTTTAAATAAAATTAGATCTCTCTGGTTCACATCCAGCTTGCCATTGACTCTGCCCCCGACCAGGCTCTGGGATGCAGCCGACCCAAGATGGGACAGCTGTGGCCTTTGCCCCCAGCGGCTGCCGTCCCTCAGGGAAAGGGAGATTGCTACACGCCCAGTGCAAGGGACACAGGGTACCCAGTGGGTGATGGGAGCACGCAACGCAAGTAGGTGCTCCTGCCGGTCCGGGGGTGAGGGCGAGGGTAGGAGAAGTTCCACTGAGGACCAAGGGTTAAACCTGAGAATTCTGTGTCAAGCTAAGCCACCACGGATTAAATGCTTCACACATCTGCATGAACCAGTATCCTTTTGTGTGTCTTTCCTCGTGGGCATTTGCTGCTCCTGTGGTCAAGGAAATGCACCCCCCCGCCCCGAAGCGAAATAGTTCTTGAACAAGAACACTCAGTTCTCTTCTTTGTGAACAGCCAAGGAAGAACATTAACACTTACACCGTTAGGTAATAAAAAATGCCTGAAAAGTCTCTTCTGAATTTCGTTTGCTGAAATCCTTGCCACACCCCGCCCTGGCTTCCCCAAGCACCATCAGCCAGCCGGAGAGAAGTGTGAGGGGTTTAGTGCTGGATGTTAAGGTCCCAGGCAGGCCGGGCTGCTCTACCCCCAGAAAGGGGCTCCCGACCTAGACCAGGGGCCCAGGGGTGAGAGAGGGGATTCCCAGAGGAGCTGGTGCCTCAGAGAGGCCTGACCGGGGCTCGGGAGGGAGGAAGAACGGAGAGGCCAGTGGACGGCGCTCGGGAAGAGCAGATACAAGGGCTCAGGGCTGAGAGGCCGCCGCGTGTGGGGAAGAGGAAGCTGGCAGCCGGACGGTGGAGAGACCAGGGCACGGGCTGGACCGCAGGGAGAGCCGAAAATAGAGCCGATGCAAAAGACCACCAACCATCCTCCTTGGAGGAGCCGAGGGCACCAGGGAGCCTCTGAAGGGTCCGAAGCCAGGGGTGCCTTGATCACATCGACATTCGAGAACAATTTCTCCACAGAAAGGATGGAAAGAACCGAGAACGAGAGCCCAACTGCAGTCCAAAGCCTGGAACTCACAGAGGTCCATCTGAACGGTGGTGAGGCCCTTCTCGATCAGTGAAGACCCCGCCTCGGAGGCTGGCGGGGGAAATGGACAGACTAGGTAAGTCTGATGGGCCCCTCCCTCCCTGCCAGGGCGAAGAATTCGGGGCTGACGAAGGAGGGAGGCACGGGGTGAGGGCGCTGCAGGGCGAAGACCGCGTGTGAGGGGAAGGGTGTGGAAGGTGCCACATCTCATGTCTCCCTGGAGCCAGGGGCCACCATGTCGCACCCTCCAGGCTTCTGTAAGACATCCTGAGCTGAGGCAGGCCACAAAGTGCCTCAAAGATGAGCCTGTGCGCCCACGCCCCGGCGCCGATGCCGTGCCACTCAGGACACGGGCGAGGACGGACAAACAGACCTGGGGACAAGTGGTGCTGCCTCTAGGAAAGGCAGCCCCAGTAAGTGAAGCTCTGTGTCATCTGCAAAACCCAGCAGTCACGACAGAGGTCACTTCCAGTCACACACAAGACATACTGCTGGCCCTGCTCCGGGGGCCAGGCCCCCACCAGGGTGATCCAGTCACAGCCGGGGCCGCAGAGGCAGGGAGGGAGCCCACGTACTGAGCTTGGAAACAGAAGTAGGTAGCAGCTCAGGCCCTGCACATTTGAACAACTTGGGTTCAAGTTCCAACTCTGCTGCTTGCTGGCTGTGTGACCTCAGAAAAGCCACTTAACCTCTCTGAGCCTCAATTTCTTCATCTGTCCAACAAGGATAACAACGCCTACCATGAGGGTTGTTGGCAGAGGTGAGGAGACAGTGCGTGGAAAGCAAACGGCACCCAGTAAGCACGCGGCCCACGTCTACTGCTTCCACACGAGAGTTATATAGCATCGACCCAACACCAACTGGGCCGCAGACTGTTACAGCGGCTGCCACATCTGGCAGGAACCCAGGCTCCAGTGAGTGCGACTGGACCGAGCGGGGACGCAGGGGCTGCCATCTGCACACGACGTGGTCAGCCTGCCGAGCAGCAAGGATCCAGCCCCGGAGGGGTAGCCTCACCAGCATTACGCAAGGAGCAGCCAGCAAGGCAGCACGGTGCGGTCCGGGATCCCAGGCCTCCTCCTGCTTTTTTCCAAAAGAGCTGTCCCTGGAGTGGCGGACACTGCCCAGCTTGCTGCTCACTGGCTCGAGGCAGGCCAGCCTCCCACGGGAATAGAGGCTCCTTGAGTCTGGGCTGGCTATTTCTGACCCCATCACCACAAACAGCAAATATGGTCAAAGAGTGAGTCTGGTGGGAGGAAAATGCCTCGAACGAGAGCCCAAAGCCCCACAGTCTAGTCACTGCACTGTCATGGCTCCGTGTGCCTGGGCCTGGCCCGTCCCTCCCTTCTCAGGCATGGGTCTGCTTGTGGTCAGGATGTTTTTATGGCAATGGTTCTTCCGGGGTGAGCACCAGAATCACCGTGAGAGCTTCTCCTAGAACAGATGCGCAGCTGCCACTGTTACAGAATCGGACTTAGCCAGAAGGACTTTGAAGAAGCTCCCAGGGAACGGGGAAGGGGGGGGCGGGGGGCAGGGAGGTTGTGCACCTGCTCTAGGAGCTCCTGTGAGGTCCACCTCCCGCTATGGGCTCCCCACTCTCCCCCCAGGAAATGGCCAAGACTCTGGATTTTGGCAACGATTTTTTACTGATGAGAATAGAACAAGTGCCCACAGAGGCAGGAAGTGCGCAGCTGTTCCAAATAATTACCAAGGCAGGGGCGCCTGGGGGCTCAGTCAGTTAAGCGTCTGCCTTCGGTTCCAGTCATGATCCCAGGGTCCTGGGATCAAATCCCACATCGGGCTCCTTGCTCGGCTGGGAGCCTGCTTCTCCCTCTGCCCATTCTGCCTGTCACTCCCTCTACTGTGCTCTCTGCCGCCCCCCCCATAAACAAATAATTTAAATCTTTAAAAACACACAAACAATTACCAAGGCAGCCATCTCTGTGACCAGTATCCAGAGCAAAGGTACCCCAGCTAGAGGAGATACTAGCCCTTCCCTAGACTTTTACCTTTCCTCTGTACCCCCAAGAGGAACGAGGAGGCTGGCAAGAAGACAGATGGCCCCCTTCCTCCCCAGTGGACTCGCCTGGATGGTCCTGAACCACGACACTGGTTGTCAGCATCGGCGGAGTGAGGGACCATATGCCAGGCACCTCTCATGCTTCCTCTGGGGTAAAAACCTCACAACAGCCCCCGTGAAGGAACAACCACTGTGACCACTGCCTCACAGAGGAAGAATTAAGGCCTGGAGAAGTTTAGCAGATTAGCCAATGTCACACAGCTTTTAAGGAGAAAAGCAAGTACTCAACACCCAAGTCCACAGCTCTCTAAAGACCACGTTCTCAATGCCTACACTTTGCACTAAGAGAAAGGCAATTCATAGCTTTGTAATCCCCCTGCCAGCCCACAGCTCAAAATGCCGGGCAGTGCCCAGAAGCTGCCAGCAATCCATCTTGAGGAGTTAATACTGGGCGATTTACGAGGCACACAGAAGCAAAGGCCCGTGACAGTCTCTTCAAGGGTGAAACATTTCCAAAACAATCCTTCTCTGGGTATAAGAAAGCCCCAAAGCTTAAAACCATCCCCACCTACCCCAAATCCTTTTCTCCTGCTTCTTCCCTGCCATGCTTCAAAGGGAATTTTGAGTCAAACACAAAAATTGCAGAAATAAGGATGCTAGCAAGGGCTGGCTGGCATCAGCGCTGCTCTGACTCATTGTCAAGCTCCACGGCTCTACAGTCTGCTTAAGCTCCAAGTTCAAGCTCCCCATGCTGATGGCGGGGCGGGGGGTGGGAGGGGGCACAGCAGCTGCCCCCACTTTCGTTGCCGAGCACAGGCATGGAAGCCGGGCCACACACTGACCTGAGACCACGCTGGCCTGAAACTATTCATTTTGGGGAGACACCAGCTCAGCAGGTGGCCTCTGGCCTCCACTAAGAGGAGATCCCACCAACCCATCTCATGAAGACAGTATGAGGAGCAGGCATGGGGAACGGCTGTGTAAGACAAGAACTCTGGGGGCGCCTGGGTGGCTCAGTGGGTTAAGCCCCTGACTTCGGCTGAGGTCGTGGTCCCAGGGTTCTGGGATCGAGCCCCAAGTCGGGCTCTCCGCTCCGCAGGGAGCCTGCTGCTTCTTCTCTCTGCCTGTGATCTGCCTACTTGTGATCTCTCTCTCTCTCTCAAATAAATAAGTAAAATTAAGAAAAAAAAAAAAAAAAGACAAGAACTCTGTAGAGAAGGAAACTCTGACTTTCAAATGGTTGAGGGTCCTGTGAAAAGTGGTTCAAAATACATTTCCAGGGGTTCCTGGTTGGCTCAGTCATGATCCTGGAGTCCTGGGATGGAGCCCGGCACTGGGCTCCCTGCTCAGTGGGGAATCTGCTTGTTCCTCTGCCCCTCCCCCTGCTCATGAACTTGCATACTCTCTCTCTCTCTCTCTCTCTCTCAATAAATAAATAAGCCTCTGCCTTCAGCTCAGGTCATAATCTCATGATGGAGTCCCGCATTGGGCTCTCTGTTCAGCGGGGAGCCTGCTTTCCCCCCCACCCCTGCCTCTCTGCCTACTTGTGCTCTCTGTCAAATAAATAAATAAAAACTTCAATAGATAAATAAATAAATAAAATCTTTAAAAACACATTTCCAATATACATTTAAAACAATGATCCAGAGTTAGAATTAATTTTAAAAGAATGGGAGGAAAAATGGACTTAAGGAGAAAAATTAAGCTCTGACTAGCTCAGAGTGATGGAGGGAGGGAAAAGCAATGAAGTGATCCAGGATCACAGAACACGAGAGAGGTAAAGGGAAGGAGAAAACAGAGCAGGTTTTGTGGGTTTGTTTGTTTTTCCTTTTTTAATATTTTATTTATTTATTTGACAGAGAGAGATCACAAGTAGGCCAAGAGGCAGACGGAGAGAGAGAGGGAGAAGCAGGCTCCCTGCTGAGCAGAAAACCTGACGTAGGGCTCAATACCAGGACCCTGAGATCATGACCTGAGCTGAAGGCAGAGGCTTAACCCACTGAGCCCCCCAGGCACCCCCAGAGCAGGGTTTGTTAAGGTTGTCAAGAATAAGGCTTCCTTCAAGAGATACCAAGTGAAATTCAGAAGACGACGAGAGGGTAAAACTGATTATTATGCCAGGAAATGCTTGGTAAAAGATGAAAGTAAGTACAAAACACCTAAATACAGGCAACAGTTCGTGTAACCGACAGAGGTATCATGTGTCAGCTTGCTTATGTCCGCAGAGGATATGACGGTTTGTGCACAGCTTATGCTCATGAACTCCCAAAGTACGGTGGGAAGGTTGGCCTGACAAATTACGCCGCAGCGTACCGTGCTGGCCCGCTGCTGGCCTGCAGGCTCCTCAACAGGTCTGGCATGGACAAGATCTAGGAAGGCCAAGTGGAAGTGACTGGAGATGAATACAATGGGGAAAGAAGCGTTGATGGTCAACCTGGTCCCTTCACCCGCTATCTGGATGCAGGGCTTGCCAGAACTACTGCCGGAAATCAAGTTTTGGGGCCCTCCAGGGAGCAGTGGATGGAGGCCTGCCTGTCCGAGAAGAGGTGGAACGGTCCCAAAATGGCTCTTGCCCAAGAGAAAGATCGGGTAGCTCGGAAGAAGGCAAGATTCCTTCCAGCTCAGGAGTGGGCTGCTGAGAGCTAATAACCAAACCACCATTCTCTATGAAGATTATTTCAGATAAAGATAGTAATAACCTTATTCACCAAGTAGCAAAAAATAAAAAAGCAAAAAAATAATAAAACAATAATTGAGGAATGGTCAAAATTCACCAAACTGAACAGGTAAGGTGCAAAAGTTACTGTAAAGGAACAAGAAAAAGAAAGAAGTAAAATGGCCCAAGAGACTGGCTGACAGCCACAGGGAAGACTGTAAGATCTCTGCCGGCACAACTGGTGAGTTTCTGTTCTTTTCCCCTTCTGCTCTAGAAACACCAAAGGCCCTTTGCAGGTGGGAGGTGGGGTCCTAAGGACCCATGCCGACCTGACTCTGCTCCTGTCTCCGCCAGCCCGCAGCTCACATGGCGCTGGAAGCCTCCCTAGTCTGACATCACGGCTGGGGCTGGGCTGAGCCAAGGAGCACGCCGCTCCCCGCCTGTCCATGGCACAGACTCACAGTTGGCAATGAGCTGGGTGAGGAAGAAAGTCAGATGTCCCCCTGCATCATGACACAGCCTGGCCAACAGCAGACAACACCCTCTCCATAAGAGAACCACATCTCCCCAAATACTGTGGTAGGTAATCAACCGAGAAGCACTGGTTTCAACCATGACTCAGGACTTGGAGAAACCAAATCCAAGCCAAGGCCCCTGGGCAGAAGAACCCTGTCCCAAACCAGGAAGGGCACACTGACTCACATGGCAAACCAAGCCTGCCGGGTGGCCAGGGGCGCCCCCAAGACAGCAAGGTGCCCAATGTTTTGAAGGCCTAATAAAAAAAAATGGCAACATGTCCATGATGTGGCTGCTTCTCAGGTTGGGGATTTATACAGTGGCCTCTCTGCTTTTGGTTATGGACTATATTAATTCAGGCTGTAACAATGACTGATTATTTTGAAATGTTGAGCAGAAGCTATGATTTTATTAACGACATTAAAGGAAGTTTGGGTGATCTGCTAGGGGAAAGTAATGAAAACAGGGTTTTGGTGATTAAAAGAAATGATAAATCACTGCAGTAGCCAGTATAATCGAATACTCTTTCTTTCGCCTTACTTCTTCGTAACAGCCTATCTGGCTGTAGTTTTACCCTTTCCAGGGTCATGGACTCCTTTGAGATTTGCTGAAAGCCATGAACCCTCTGCCTAGGTAAATGCATGCATGCACAAAATCTCACCCAGTTTCTGGCGCCTACACACCCCTTCCCCTAATGCACTCGTGGATGCCACATGGAAAATGTGGGACCTAGAGAGCTGGCCACACTCAGACATGAGGCGGCCTTGAGTGCAGGACAGAATGCCACACTGCCCCCACCCCGTGGTAGGGGAACTTTTTTTTTTTTTCCTAAGATTTTATTTATTTGACAGATAGAGATCACAGGTAGGCAGAGGAGCAGAGAGAGGGGGGAAGCAGGCTCCCTGCCAAGCAGAGAGCCTGATGTGGGGCTCGATCCCAGGACCCTGAGATCATGACCTGAGCCGAAGGCAGAGGCTTAACCCACTGAGCCACCCAGGCGCCCTGGCAGGGGAGCCTTCTGAACCGCTGCACCACACCGGCCGGAGAGAAAGCCTTCTTGGCCTGCCAGCACGCCACCTTTCTGGAGCAGAGGGCTGTTTATGGTGCTCTCATGGTAACGGCTTCAGACTTCAGGGTTGGGAGAGGATCATGAACATATGCTCCAGCTCCACACCCAGGGCCAAGAGGAAGGATGAAAAGTTTTTGAGTGACCAGATAAAGGGCATCTCATTTTTCCTGCCTCTTCTCTCCTGTTACCCTGAAACCGGTGCTCCAGAGTGGGCAATCCCAACGCTGTCTTCAAGGGCAGGGCAGAAAAGAGCACAGAACAATTCTGGAGGAACTCATCCCCGCCCAGGCGGCACCCAGTCCTAGAGCCCTCCCCTCGTGCCGGGGAAGGGAAATCACAGCAAAATGTGCGGCTGGGAGGCTCCTCCTTCTCCTCACCTCCTTCTTCACCCTAGGGCTTTTGACCTAAGGCTTCCTGGTCTGGCCTAGTAATAATAATGCTCCCTGCCTCCCGAATCAGTGGCCCTGAGCACCTTAGTTTCTCCTGGGAAAATGTAAATAAAGATTGGAGAAACCTGAGATTATAGCCAGGAACTGAGTCAAAGGAGTCAGGGAAGACAGTGCTTATAAACGTCAGCCCCGGTACAAGTGTAAAACCCGGAGCGCTCCTGGTAAACGGATGGCAAGTCATGTTAAAGGCCATCTTGTTAGTGAAAGAAAAACACAGGGTCCTATTAGAATAATTAGGTACAATATCAGAGCAGATAATGGTGCAAAAGCTATTGCCCCCAATCAAATGACAACACAGTCCTAGACACAAAAATGGAGTTGCACAAACGCTTACAAGTGGTAAGTTCTTAGATCTATGCAAGCCTTACAGTTTTCAAAGTGCTCAGTAAGGGGTGAGCAGTCAGTGGTCAGTATCATTCTGTAATAGATACGAATCTCTTTAATGTCTAACAACAACCAGGAGTTGGAGAACTTTTTCTCTAGAAGCTCAGAGAGCACACTCGTGGGCCTGATGATCTCCACCCCAAGGACTCAACTTTGCCATTGAAGCGCAAAAGCGCCCACAGACAGTGCACACACAAATGGGCAAGGTGCATTCCAGGAAAACGTCATTTACAGGGGCCGGTGGGGGGCGGAAGGGGGCGCCCTCCACCCTTTGAATGTGTGCCTTCAGGGGTCCTGGGATCAAGCCCCATGTCAGGCTCCCTGCTCAGAGGGGAGTCTACTTCTCCCTTTCCCTCTGCCACCCGCCCCCTTCTCCTACTTGTGCATGCTTTCTCTCTAATAAATAAATAAAATCTTTTAAGAAAACTATTTATAGAAACAGGACAGGGTAATTTTCTTCCTTTCTCATCAATGGGTTTTTTATTAGGTCTGTTTACATGAATGCCCCCAAATAAAACATACTTTTTTGGCACGAGATGCCCAGAACTAATGAACTCTAAATATTTAGTCACAAGAATCCAGCTACGTAAGTCTGAAATAAACTCTCTAGGCACGGGGAAAAAAAAAACAAAACAGGCAGGCTTTTCGGTCATGGAGGTCATGACCACGAGAGATTCAAGAAGCCTCATCCCTATCACACGGTTCTCAAACTTTTGGTCTCAGGATTCCCTCCCACTTTTTAAAAATTACTGAGGACCTCAAAGAACTTTGTTTATGTGGGTAAAATCTACCAATATTTATCATATTAGAAAATTAAACAAATTTCAAAAGTATTTAATAATCAATTTAAAAGTAACAAATCCATTACTAGTATAAACATTTTTTTAATTAAAAATAACTCATTCAAGGGTGCCTGGGTGGCTCAGTGGGTTGGGCCTCTGCCTTCGGCTCGGGTCGTGATCTCAGGGTCCTGCATCGGGCTCTCTGCTCAGCAGGGAGCCTGCTTCCCCCCCCCTCTCTGCCTGCCTCTCTGCCTACTGTGACCTCTGTCAAATAAATAAATAAAATCTTAAAAAAAAAAAAAGACTCATTCAAAAAAACTTGAGATGATTGGAATTATTTTGTTTTTGTAAAATCTCTTTGATGTCTGGCTTAACAGAATACAGCTGGATTCTCATATTTGCTTCTGTAGTCAATGTGCCATGAAAGAGTGTTTTGGTTGCACTATGTGAAGAAAATATGGCCTTATACAGACAGGGGCCTTGTCAGAGAACTGTGAACAGTCTTCTTTGACATTAAAACTTGACAACTGGTAGCTTTTTTTTTTTTTTTAAGATTTTATTTGACAGAGAGAGGCACAGTGAGAGAGGGAACACAAGCAGGGGGAGTGGGAGAGGGAGAAGCAGGCTTCTTCCCCCCGAGGAGAGAGCCCAATGCAGGGATCAATCCTGGAGTCCTGGGATCATGACCCGACACATGCTTAACGACGGAGCCACCCAGGTGCCCCGACAAGTGGTAGCTTCTTAAAGATTAGTGAGGTGGGGAATCTGAAACTGTATCAATGAGTGTCCATGACCTGTCATTTGTTTTGAGTTCGAGCCCCGTGCTGGGTGTAGAGATTACTTTAAAATCTTGAGGCGCCTGGGTGGCTTAGTCAGCTGAGCATCCAACTCTATTTCAGCTCAGGTAATGATCTTTGGGTCATGAGATGGAGGCCCTCGTAGGGCTCCCTGCTCAGTGGGGAGTCTGCTTGTCCTTCCCCCTCTGCCCTGGCCCCTCTCATGTGTACCTGCGCTCTCTCTCAAATAAATAAATACATCTTTTTTAAAAAAGAAAAATCTTAAAGAAAAAATCCAATGGTCCACCTTGCACTTTGAATGGATCTTTTATTCATGCATGACTGTGTCACATGCACTGGCCAGGTTCGACCCAGTCATACAGGTCTCTGAAATATTGACTCTTTTTATTATAAAATACTTTTTAAAGTCACAACTGTTAATATTACCCCTTCTCACATATGTTTTTTAAGAAGAGGGAAGCTATCAAGCCTTCAGTGGTGGATATAAGTCTTCCTAAATTAACATTTGTGCTTTCAAGTGAAAATGAGATCACCAGCAACAAATACTTCTCATTTCCCTGAACTGTTTACTTCATTCATTTTTAAGATGTCTGACAAAAGCTCATGTCTGAGTAGCCATACCAGTTTTATTCTTTCAAACAAAAATGATTTCCCAAGAGAAAAGCAGCTGGTTCAGCTTGCAACTCCAACAACTGTACATGTGCGTTCCCGTAAGACAACTATCATACTCCGGTGCCTGACAGAAGTGCTTCACGTATACTTCCCATTTCATGACATTTGGAATGTTAAAAGACATATGTTTAAGGGTTGAGATTTAATAACCATAGTTTTTACTATTTCATTGAGGTCACTCTTTTTTTTTTTTAAAGATTTTATTTATTTATTTGATAGACAGAGATTACAAGTAGTCAGAGAGACAGGCAGAGAGAGAGGAGGAAGCAGGCTCCCTGCTGAGCAGAGAGCCCATGCGGGGCTCGATCCCAGGACCCTTGGATCATGACCTGAGCTGAAGGCAGAGGCTTTAACCCACTGAGCCACCCAGGCGCCCCCATCGAGGTCACTCTTAAGTGAAAGGAGCCTCTTTCACCCCTGGCAAGCAGGGAGTAAGGGCCGCTGATATAGTTCGGTATACTGCCTCAAATCATGCTCAGGCCGCCGCTGCCTGACCCACCACTGCTCCCGTACCATCAGAGCCAACGTCAACAGCAAAAAACGATGACCGTGGCCAGCAACGAAAACAGCGTGACCCCGAGGACCCTCGTGGGAACTGCTACCCTGATGAGTACTTCCCACGGCCGCAGCTACTTGCAGAATGTGGCAGCTGCTCCCAGTGAGGCCAGGCCTCCACAAACCTTGCCACTAGAGCCTGTCACCATTTGTTTAAATGCCTCTGAAGCTCACATAAAAGCCAGAGTCCTCAGAACACTTCCTCTGAGTCTTCCTCAGAAACAGGACAGGGAAAAAAGACAAGCAGCGGCAGGAACTGTTAACCAAATGTAGGACGTCTATCCCCCGGCCAGTCCTCGGAGGTATTGATGGTGGAGTAAGGAGGAAACAGGTCCACCCTCAAGGGCAGTGACAGTCAATGTCGGCGGGCAAAACCTGGTGCAACCCGAGCTCGGGTGTCTGTGCGGTACTTGGGAAGCTTCCGTTCAGAGAACGCAGCGCGACAGTGACTTTCAACGACCGAGGAGCTCAGAGAAGCAACAGCGTGTGACAGAGGAGACAAAGACACAGCTGAAGGACACTGGGCGGTTTCATCCTTAATGTTTCCCTCAGGTTCAGTCAAAAGGACTCCAGAGGCGAAGAGGTAAACATCCAAACAAGCGCTCTGAAAGCCACCCCGCCACCCCAAATGCAGGGACAGCCACTGCAAACAGCACTTCCCCCACTGGCAATCAGTGAGCCTGGACTGCACTTACACGGAGAGTCTCAAGTCCAAGTCACTGTCAAGGTCATGCACTGAGTCAGTGGCACAAAGAGCCTAAGATCAGGAACCATCAGCTGCCAACCTGCAAAATGCTTGCGAATCTAGCAGCAGGCATCACTGCCCATGGCCTTCACTCTGCCAGCTGCCTCCAGACCGCAGAAGGGGGCACTGAGCAGCACGGGCTGGGGGTGGGAGGTCAAGCATAACACCGGGGAGCCTGCGGTGGGGCGCTTAGCAGTGTGCTGGCTCCAGCTCCTGCCTCACTTCTGTCCCCACCTGCTCTGCCGTCACACCCCAGGGTGGCTTGTGCTGAGGGGCAGGGGATGCTATTCCTGAGAGTTCTCTGCAGGGGGGACGTGACCTCCCCGCCTCTGGAAGAGTTACCGGCATAACCATTTTTCAAAGTCCTGAATGAAATATGCATTTGCAGATCAGCGAATAAGCAGCCACGGCCTAAATCAATTCAGTGAAAGCACATTGATCAAGACACCCGCACTCTTTAACTACTCTGTCCTCCTTTTTAAATTAAATTAAATTTACTTATTTGACGGACTGAGACCCAGCGGGCGAGAGGGAACACAAGCAGGGGGAGTAGGGGAGGGAGAAGCAGGCTTCCTGTTGAGCAGGGAGCCCAATGCGGGGCTTGATCCCAGGAGCTTGGGATCATGACCTGAGCGAAGGCAGACACCCAACAACTGAGCCACCCAGGCACCCCGACCCCCTTTCAAAGGATTTGTGATATTTGCTGATGCGAAACGGGGACTTTCTTAACAATATGTCAACCAGCAAACCGTGAGCAAGAGCCCTGGTCTGCTCCTGTGACTTCCTGTTCTGACACTGCTCTCGCTGAATAGGTCGCGTGCTGTCACCTGGTGGAAAAAACGAGAAACTGCCTCGTGTGCCCCAGACAATGACAACAGCATTCAGGTCCTCGTTTCTTTTCACTACAGATGTGTGGGGACAATTCCGATCCCATCTTGGTTCAGCTGGCTAACCATCAACCACTAGCCACCAGCCACTTGCGGAATGAATGGTCACAGAGACGATTCATTACCGTGGTCATCCCCAAGCCCTTCACCGTGGTCATCCCCAAGCCCTTCAAAGCTGGCTGCAGAATGCAGAGAGGCCGTCAGAGGGATCAGGATGATGGAGAAGAGGGAAATGGAGCTGGTGAGGAAGGTCAGAGGATCCACAAAGGGGAACGGCGAGGCCAAGAAGAAAACTACCCATAAAACTCACCAACTGGAGGAGGGCCTCCTTGGAATTTTTAAGCATTTTCAGCCCAGCAGTAAGAGAAATGAATCCAGAAACACCGAAGTGTATAAAGATGAAAAAGTAAAATGTCTCACCTCAAGATATTAAAACATTTTTTAAACTTTACATTTTGAGTAATGTCTATATCCAACATGGGGCTCGAACTCGCGACCCTGAGATCAAAAGCCACATGGTCCACCAACTGAGCCTGCGAACCCAAGCCAGCTGGCTGCCCCTTAATACGTTAAAACTAAGAGAACGACCTATTCATTGACAAAAATAATAAAGGCTCCTTTTTATGTGACAAGCACAGAAAAGGAAGAGAAGACAAGAATATCTCCCACACAGTTATTCTCAGAAGGTGAGTTTTTATTTTTTATTTTGGATTTTTCTGTTTGTGCTGCGGTGCTTGATTAGGATTCTAATTTGTGTTTTATCTTTTGTGATTTCCCCTTACCCCATTCCAAGAAGGCAGGAGGGCTCTCTGAGCTCTGAACCAGGCTAAAAGCAAATCTGTTATACGAAGTTCAAGCTGAAACTCACTGACAAGAATCTGTCCCAGAGGGAGAAGGGAACCCAGTGCTTTTGAAGAAAAAGAGGGAAAAACAACAAAGAGCTATTTCCCAGGACAGGAAAGAAAACGGGCTGGCACATTCTGAGTGGGGCCTGCAGCCACTCAGGAGGAGTGGGCCCAGGGAGGCAGGACCCCCTGGTGCCAGGCCGCCCAGAGCCAGAGCGTGATGAGGGCCGGATGGCAGAAATCTCCAAAGCAAGGACTACGGACCAAAACCACAAGAGTAGCAGACACCCCCGAGTGTGGTGCTCTACGTAAAAACCCCGGGATCCTGCCAGACACTGGCGTGAAGCCTTGAACTCGGGTGTAGTTCAACTTAAAGAAAATCAGAAAATCATGTGGTATTAATTATATGGCAAGTGTGAAATAAGGTACCTATTACCTGATTTCCAATTTTTCTAAAATGAATCCTATTACTTTTACAATAATTAAAGAAAGGGTCAGCAACAAAACTTCATCAACAACAAATGAATTATCTGCCTTGAAGAACACTGCTGTCAGCACCTGGACCCACCGGCGGCTCCGAGCCCTGAGAAAGCACTGCTTCTCAGTCCCTAGTGGTCCAAAGCCCCCCTTTATGCCATCGTGCACTATTCAAATCAGCTCAGAAATGCACAAAACATTTTCTCCGTGGCTTTTCTTAGGAGGGATGGTTAGGAAAACAAAGAGATACAGGAGGGTTATCAAGGCACCGGCATGTAAAGACCAGAGCGTTTCGAAGGTTCTCTGGCGTCGGTCTCATCTTAAATGAATCCTGACACATCTATTTTGAAAGCGTGTTAAATCAGCAGGAAGGGATGCTTTACACATAGCCATCCCCAATCCATTATGCCTCCTGTTCTCACAGCGAAGTGCTATCTGGTCCTTCCCAGACAAGATTTTCTCCTCCTGACTCAGTCTGGAGAAGGTGAAAATCACGCTCACGAGTGGAAATGGAATGAATCATCTTATCAAGTGGCAATCGTCACCCCCCCCCCGCCTCCCTTCACAGCAGACCTTTGTGAAGTTTACCTCCTGCCTGTCAAGCAAACGACCCTGGCTGCTCTCACCAAGTCCCTGGGGCTCCCCAGCCTGCCTCCCAGGAGACAGCAGCCCTTCGCCTCCACCTCCCGGCAGTACCCAGGCTTGCGGCTTTGGGGAAGGACCAGCAGCACCAAAGAGCACAGGGGAACTTGCCTTTTCCATCTGTCGCTGATGCTTCTTGTAAATGCCTGATTGACCTAAAAATAAATGTTTGGAGAACAAAGGTTAGCTGGCAGATCTGCATTCTTCTCTGTTTCCAGCACTAGTAACTCAAGGCCTTGAACTCCCCAGTTCTCAACGGAAAGGGCTGGCCCAGATGGCTTTAGAGCACTCTCCCTAAACAACATCATCTCTGCTAACGGACACCTTGCCTTGTCTGAGGCTCAAGCCTGTGAGTTAAGGATGCCCTCTAATGGCCAAAAAAGGTCTGGCAGGGGCCTGGGTGTGAGAGGACGACAAAGCAAAACACAATCATTTCAACCCTCTTGAATCTCTCCCTCCACCTAAAATCTTTCATTCCCACAACTACACCATCCCGCAACACAGCCGTGGACAGCACCTGCTACCTGGAGAACATGTCCCCCCCGCACAGCAAGGCTAGAGGCTGATTTCTAAAGTCTAGGTCTAGGAGCTCGGGAACACTTGGTTTCCCTCAAACTCCCTATTTCACTGACTGGAGATGCAGAACTCTGCTGGACAAAGTGTCGTCCTCCAGGGAGTCTGTCTTCCTGATGCGATGTGCTGGGTAGCTCATTACAGCAGCAGAGCAGCATTCACACATTCCCGGACGAGCACTGCGAGGGGCCGGAGTTCTAGGTAGAGCGCAGAGGCTGGGAGGGAGAGACTGTCCCAAAACGATGGCAACAGTCCAGGCCGATCCAGCCCAGGGGGAGGACGGGTCTTACATGGGGGCTGAAGTCCTCACAGGCCACTCACTCTCTACCTGACCATGACTATAAGCCTTTTCTCCTAAGGACAGCCACCCCTCCCGCCACTGCTGCCGCTGGGTCATCTTCCCACCCAGGAGAACTAGATGGCGCAGGGCAGGAGAGTCAGCTAGCACAAAGCTCGCACCAAACCCAAGCCAGCAGATTCTGAGCGCTTCAAAAGAACCTTCGATACTATTCCTTAAGTCTCCTCTAGGACCTAGTTTTACATCTTACAGCAACTTCCAGAACCTTCACCTTCGAGAACCTTGCCACGTGGCACCTGCTCGTTGGTGCTGAAATGAACAAGGGGCAGGAAATGGCCACTCGCAGCCCTGAGGCTCACCCGAATCTTCCCCAAATCCCCAAGTCCCTTCTTTCTGATAGGAGTAGTAGATGGGAGAGAAGGGATCAGACTCTGTTCAAGAACAGTCAGGCGCTCTATCTGAAGACAGTGCTGGTCATCCTGTTACAGGTGCCTGAGCTGCCTGCACCGGTAGGACGCGGGGTGGCGGGAGCGCTCAAGAAGCCTCCTTCGTGCTTCGTGGTCTCTGCTGGAAACTAGCTGCTGCACAGCTACGTGCGCCGGCGTGATGTGTGACAGAGTAAGGGTCAAGACTTAGTCTGATCGGCTGGAATAAGGATTACACCCCACTGGCACCATGTTCTAAATAATCAGAATAACTGAAAGAAGATAAATCCCAGGATCCGGGAAAATAAGAATTTACTTCATGAGGCCACTGCAGCGTGGACCACATCATTTCTAATGGAAAGCAGGTAAATATATTTTTAATAATTTTACTCTGGGGGCACCTGGGTGGCTCAGTCAGTTAAGCGTCTGCCTCCGGCTCAGGTCATGATCCCACGGTCCTGGGTTCGAATTCCGTATCCGGCTCCTGGTTCAGCCGGAAGCCTGCTTCCCCCTGTCCCTCTGCCTGCTGCTCCCCCTGCCCGTGCTCTCATTCTGTCAAATAAATAAAACCTATAAAAAATAAAATAAAAATAAAAACTTTATTCGAAAAGAAGTAATTGCTCCCAAACAGCCACGAACTAGTTCACTGTAGCATTGTTGCCAGAACCTTCTTCCTCTACTGCTTCCTATAGAACCAGAAATTCCCTTCACCTGGCATCAGATTTAACAAGGACATTTTCTCTCATCAACCACGGACGGGGTGCTAATGCTGCTTTACAGAACCGGAGCACAGCATGTGCACCTCCGGCCTGCCGTTCTGGGGATACGTACGTGGTGATGCTCTGGGCCTCTCGCTAGTTCAGGATCATGCACTCCCGCACTCTGCGTCTAACCCGGCAAGAAAAGGCTATTTATGGGATTTCAATTCCCTTCCCTCTAAATCATGCTGCTAGGTTACGCTGCTGCTGAGCTCTCGTTTCCAGACCCTTCTCTATTGTCTCATCTGTGTTCAAAGCCACGGCGCCAGATCAGCTCTGCCGGAATGCACTGAGGAACTGGATGCAAACGCCAACCCCAGGCTCCTGCTGGAGACGGACCCACGTCCGCTGGGGAGCCAGGAAGCTGCATGTGTCCGGCAGATGCCCTGCGTGACTCGGACCAGACTGGGAAAGGCTGGTTCGGCAGCCTGGTCTTGTTCGGCACACAAGCCCCGGGGCGCACCGCGGCCCCCTCCCTGCGGGGGACTTACCACACCACTGGGAAGAGGATGGCTCCACAGCACAGCAGGTCTACCAGAAACAGAGAATCCTTCCACAAGCCATACTCCGTAGTCCCCTCCTCAGTGGACTCTATGATGATGTAGGCCACGTTCGCCAGAACCTACAGGACACGAGAAGTGGCTGAAGCCCTAATGCAAGGGCAGATCCCCACAATAGCAGTCCCAGGAGGGGGTGGCCCCTGGGGCCTGCAGGTCCCCAACCACGGTCACGGCATTCTCTCCAGTGCCATGTGCTTTTCAGAACACTATGCTCTCCCCTCACGAAGTGTCTCTGTGTCCTCCTCCTGAGCCTGTGACTGCCCTGAGCAACAGTTAGGTGGCAGTGAGGCCGTGTGATTTCCAAGGTCGGTCATACAAAGGACACCACCTCTGGCCGGCCGGCTCACTGGGGACACACGCCTTTGGAGCCCTGAACTCTCTTGTAAAAGTCTGGCTACCCCGAGCCAGCCAAGGTGGAGAGACCAGGCAGGGAAAGAGATTTGGCTGAGGAGCCCCAGCGTTTCCCAGTCCGCCTCATCGAGTCTTCCCGGCCCTGGACACAGAGGTAAGCGAAGACTTCGAGGAAGCCCCAGCCACTGTCGGACCGCAGGAGGCCCCCACGTTGGACCTGCCCAGCGCAGCCCTTCCTCAACTCCTGACCCACATAGAATGTGAGACAGTATGTGGTTATTGTTGCTCTCTGTCACTGCATTTGGGGTGATCTGTGACGCAGCACAGATCACCAGGACATTCTGCTTTGCTTTTTGGGCTCCGAGGCCTGAGCAGAGCTGCTCAGGTGCTGAATGGCAGGCACCGCCCACCCCAGTCAGCCCAGATTCCTCGGGCCCTGCCCTCAGAGCCAGCGCGAGCTGCCCGACGGTGTTCTCGCAGTGCCAGAAACGTTCTGGAAAGTCTGGGCGCACGTCTGTACATCAATCACTTCTCGCTCAGAAGCGTGCACTGGCTCCCCATGACCACAAAGAAGGAGCTCCCGTTTCCGGGCTGATATTCAAGGCCTTCCCAGACTAGTCCCCGTGCTTATCGATGCACGACTTCCTTGTATTTGATGGTTTCAATGTCCCATTTCCTCGGAGCTGCCTGCCATGGAACCTTGCCGTCAGCCCCCTCGGGGTGTGAGAGAGGGAAGCCGGCAAGGGCTGTGCCCCATCACATCCCAGTCTGGGTGGGGAAGGAAGGTCTACCTGGAGGGACAATAGCTGCTCTGGGGGGACAGGGCAACCGGGAGTGGTGCAACACGGTGGGAGGAGGACCCGGGCCCTCCTTTCAGAGCTGGGAGGCACTGGCAGGCTGCAGAACTCAGCGTGGCCGGAGCTGTGGCCACGGGAGCCCGACCGCCGGGACCCCGACGGCTCCTCAGCATCGCTGCTCACTCGCCAGCAGCAGCACGTGTCCCCGCTACTGTTTTTCTGCCTGCCACGTTTCTCTCCTTATACATCGAGGCAAGGCCGGTCTATACCAAGGCTTCTAGATCGCTCACATGTGGGCCATTCGTCTCTCCCCTGGGAAACCTACAGCCACCGGTCTGTACCACTCACTGGGTGTTAACACGAATCCCTCTGTCATTAACGGGAAGGTGGCTTTGCTGCGAACACTGCCAGACTGCCCATCACCAGAGCAGGTGAATTTGTAGGCCCAGGGGATTGTGCCCTTCCTTGCTCCCCTTGCCACACCCACACTGGGCTCCCAAACGAGAGCAGATGAGGAGAACAACTTTATCAAACACGTGCTCTTTGGCTGAACAGAGCAGTCAGGCATCCCTGCTGGGCCTTCTCTGTTTACTGAGTTCTTTATGCCCAATCTCTGCCTCTCCCAAGGTTCCTCTCCCGAGCAGCTCACAACCAGGCAAGGCTGGCCTTGGCCGAGGGTCCCAAACCAGGAAGGGTTTAATAATAGTTGCCCTGATGTCTACTTAATATCCCACCTTGTGAGAACTCACTGGTGTCATTCACAGTTTTACAATAACTTGTTAATTAAAACACTATACAGCTGAGCTCGGCTAGAGGGCAGCCAGAGGCACGAAGGCAGGCCGTCATGTGTCCTGACTTTCCAGCAGATCTCTACTCAAGCGCAGGCATCCATAAGCCGTTCGCCACGTGAGTGACGGCAGACAGCTCTCAGGGCTGTGACCCGAAGCCTCGGTGTGCCAGAATCCAGAAAGGGAACCCCAGCAGTAGGAGCCGGGGTTTCTGGGTGAGCCACCTTCCTCTGCCTGGACAGGCCCAGAGCTGAGTCCTATGCAGTGTCAGGACACAACCAGGGCGCGCAGGATCAGGGTCCCTTTACCTGGAGCGGGATGACGATCATGAAGATCTTTTTGTCTTTATCAGAAAGGATGTGCTTAATGAAAGCCCAGCCCGTGCCGATGAGCGCGATGGTGATGAACAGGAGTGCCCCTTTCAAGCTGCAAAAGAAAAAGTTTCAGACACCAGTGGCCTCTTCAGATTCTCCGCAAGTTCCACTGCTCAGCTCCTTCGTGACTTCACGGGCTTCTTGGGGAAGACGAGGGGCCAAATTTAGGAAACGCCTCTTAAGTGAAGCAGCACACAAACGGGTTCGCCACGTCCCCCACCTCCGAGCAGCTAAGCCGCCCCGTGGACGCAGCCCCCTCCTGAGCCAGCAGGACCGAGTTCTCAAGTCTGGACAGCCACCCGGGTGCCACACAGCTCTGGCGTGGCAGGAAACCAGACAAGCTGCCATGGGCGGGCAGCGACGTGAGGTGGGTCCCTCCCCACCATGGCCTCCCCAGCTTCTCTGGCACGTCGCCTTGTGGGATGAGCACTTCTCGGGTCACTCTGTACTTACAGGTGAGTGATGTAGTACACGACAGCCCAACCCTCGATGGGAAAGCCCTGGGACGAGATGTAGTGGTAGTCGATCTGCAATGGAACAACCGCATTTCAGAGAGGCCCATCTCCCACATGCCTCACGCACAGGGAAGCAGAGCACGTGCCACCACAGCACCTCACCATGTGGTGGGGGGGTGGCCCCTCACCCCAGCCACTAACACCTCACTTGTCAATTCACAATCCAGCACATGAAGGCACTGCCAAGGTCAGGCAGCACGACAAACCTGCCACAAGTTTCGACACCACCCGCCCACAGGCCAGGCCAGGCCCCTCTCTTGAGGCAGAAGATTCACACGGGCAGACAGCTGCCTGTTATTTTCTTTAAAATCCCCAAGGACCAGGATGCCCTGGGGGCTCAGCCAATGAAGCGTCTGCCTTCAGCTCAGGTCATGATCCCAGGGTCCTAGGATCGAATCCCGCATGGGGCTCCCACCAGCAAAAAAAAAAAAAAAAAAAAAAAAAATCCAGGTGGAATCACGCAGTTTCCCCTGTGCTGTTGTTTTGTCTTTTTGAAAAAAATCTGCATTTCGAGCTAGTTAAAGCCACCAGCACATTTTAATTGAAGAGGCCAGTTTCAGTAGTGCACTCGCAATGCTTCCTGGCACGACTCACAAACGCCAGCACTGATGTCTTCGTAGACCTTTCATCCTGTCACGAACGGCTATCTGGACACTGAAGTGACTCAAGGGTCTTGTCATTCATTACCAACCAAGTTCCAGAAAGATTCTTTTCACTTAGGTCCAAATGGGAAATTATCCAAGTAACTGTCATTTCCAGAGACTGTAACTGCGCACGTTACCAGGCCTCTGATGCCAACACTCTGAAGGGCAGGACAGCGCGTGTCTGGAGACTGTCACCCTCCCAAGTGCAGCTGGCGGGTGCCACTGGGCAGCTGTGACCTTCCTCCAGCGGGCAGGTGCACTTCACCCCGCAGCCAGACCAACTCACACGCCTCCACGTGTAGAGCATTACTGTTCTCTCGAGTAAGTACGCTCACACCAAGCTTCAAATCAAATGGGCACACGGGGAAGGAGAAAAATCAAGCCACAGAAACAATGTGGCAGGTGGTACTCTAATCTTGAGAAAAGACAAACAACAAGGAACAAAAACAAGGAAGGTTCTAGGAAAACTCTGGGTATGTGCGTCATGTTGGAAGCGGTCTCCGGGCTCAGGTCACTGACTGAGGGTGTCAGGATTTATCCCTGTGACGGCCCCTCCCACACCAGATGCCTCATGAGAGAAGGTCTACCCTCATCTTATTTCCCACTGACCTAGCTCCCCTTCCTTCCACTTCGTTTTTCCTGACTGTAGAGACACCGTATCTCACTTCGTAAATGACCCGAAACGTGAATACATACCGCGTGGAACACCAAGGAAAGAGACTTCGTGAAAGGAAGGGCCGCCATCAACCAGTGAATTTTAAATACGTCATTCCTATAAAAATGGAGAGAAAAGAATTAAAGGAATATCCCAGGGGTGCCTGGGTGGCTCAGTCAGTTAAGCCTCTGCCTTCGGCTCAGGTCATGATCTCAGGGTCCTAGGATCCAGCCCCACATCAGGCTCTCTACTCAGCATGGAGTCTGGTTCTCTCTCACTCTCCCTCAGTGCTCCTCCCCTCCCTCTCAAATAAATGAATAAAATCTTAAAAAAAAAAAAAAAAAGCAATATTCCATTCCCCCACCCTCCAAAGGATGGCTAAAGCTCCGGGCATCAGATGCATTTATAAGGAAGCACTAAATATTATCTAAGCAAACCACACCCATGAAGCCCTTTGGAGACCTCATTTCCACCAACAGAAATAGCCCAGACAGAGCCCCAGAGTCCCCTCTTGTGCAGTCTGTGTTGTGACTGGAGTAGCGTTAGGCACTGAAGCCAGACAGGACGAGTTCCAGCTCCTGATAAGATGGGAACCCGTGCAGCTTGCCAGCTTTGTGCCCAGAAACCACCCTGGAAAGGCCCCAGAGTCAAGCATGAGGTGACGGGATCTACAAAACTGGCAAGAAGCCCCTGGGGGAGCAGAAGGTGCCCAGGCTTGGCTGTGGGGGCCACCGGTGGCCCAGAGTGGGGCAGGAGGAGCCAGGCGGCAGGCAGGACCGAAGCCCACCAGACACACCAGGCCAATGGGGGAACATGTCGGCTCCCACCGCTGTGCCTACACAGACACCCGTCCACCTTCGGGCTGCCTCCTCGCCCTGGGACTGATGTCCTAGGACACCAGGCCATTTAGGAGACAAATGTAAAACTCTTAAAGTACATAAAACTTGACTAAGAGCCACAGAAGAAACTCATACTCTCAGATATCAAGACGTTCTGCGAAGCCACAGCAGGCAAACGTGTGGAACGGGTACAGCATTAGACAAGTAAGCCGACAACAGAAAGCCTGACACATGGAGGCTTGACATAGGAGCGATACGGGGGCAGCAAATGAGGAGAACGGGGAGGACTGTTTAAAAACCGGCACGGGGAAAGTCAGCTCAGAACTGCATGTGTAACACACACGCTGCTGGCTCCCCACTTCACAGTTACATAGAGGAGCACTCCAGAAGGGTTCCGGGGCTAAACACAACACACACCTTTTGTGACCTTGGAGTAGGGAAAGGCTTCTTCCAAGACACACGGCCCAAAAGATTATAATTAGAAAGCTCTAACTCCATTAATATTAAAGACTTTTATTCAACAATGAATACCCCAGACAAGTTTAACAGACTGGGAGAAGAAATTGGCAATGTCTAAGACAGACAAAGGACTGATATCCAAAATATCCAAGAAACTCCTGTGAAGCAACAAGAAAATGACAGAAAACCCAACAGAAAAATATGCAAAGCCTAACAACGGTCACAAGAAGGGGAGCCCAAGGGGCACCTGGGTGGCTCAGTGGGTTAAGCCTCTGCCTTCGGCTTGGGTCATGATCTCGGGGTCCTGGGATCGAGCCCCTCATCAGGCTCTCTGCTCAGCGGGGAGCCTGCTTTTCTCTCTCTCTGCCTGCCTCTCTACTTGTGATCTCTGTCTGTCAAATAAATAAATAAAATCTAAAAAAAAAGAAGAAGAAGAAGGGGAACCCAAAGGGTCAGCAAGTCCCTAGAAAGATATTTCACATCACTGGTATTTAGGAAAATGCAAAATAAAATGAAGTACCAGTTTACACCCATCAGACTGGCCAAAAATAAGATGTCAGTGCTGGTACATGGGGAGACAGAAGCCCTGCTGCCCCATGGGTAGAAGTATAAACTAGCAGAGGTGACCCGGCAGCATTCAATGAAATTACGTAAGAATTTACCCCATACCCAGGGCACCTTCTTCTGGGAGTGTACCCCCGAGAGAGCCATAATGGGACAAGGCCAGGGTAGGGGTGGGAGGTCATGGCCACACTGTTTGAGGGAGCCAGGGGATGGAGGCCGAGCCTCACTAAAGGGAGGGATAAGTAGAATGTGGGGATACACACTATGGAGTAGCTAGAAGTTAATGAACTAGACGACACACGGCAATGTAATTAGGTCGTAAGAAAGATACTACTGCATGAAAAACGAGAACAGTATCTGTAGATAGTATGGTTTATAGAAGTTAAAAATACAGGCACTATCAATAAACATGAGCTATTTATAAGAATACACGCATGCCCAACACCACCTATTACCTGCGTGTGAGCAGCTGCGAGAAGCATGAGTGAGGGGTCGGAAATGAAGCGGAATGAAGAAGAGGGGCCCTGCGCGAATGATAAGGCGGGCGTGTCACCAACTGACGCACACTCCCTTTCCGGGCTGATTTCCTCCCTGGTACTTTCCTGTCTGGGGCCTACCTACTTGAAGGTCAAGAAGGAAGTCAAGGCCAGAGGAGTCTGTCACTCCTGAACAGCACTGAGAACCCTGGGTACCCAGAGTGCAGAAGCGCACACTGCCGAGCCCGGCGCTCGCTCCCACGCCCTGGCACCCTCAGTGGCAGCCCTGGATGAGACATCAGCCACAGGGCAGTGATGTTTGGGGGAACACACGCTCCACAGCCACAGCAGCTTGGCACAAATACAGGTTCTACGCTGGCCACCTTAACCCTTCTAAGCCTCGCTAACCTCTCCTGAAAATGGGGCAGCGGCTGCCTCAAGGGGCAGCTGGATGATGAGCAGAAACTACCGGCATCAGGGGCCTGATGGGCAAGGAGCGGGCACCGAAAGCGATCTGTTGTCTTCCCATTCCCACGCTCAGGGGCCCAGGGCAGCACCCAGAGAGACGAGAGGAGCCGCTTAATACTCAGCAAGTAGATGTGGGCGCCGCTCACAGCTGTGGCAGGTGTCGCCGACCGTGTCTCTCCTTTCCCCTCTCAAGACCTCCAGAAGACGAGGCAAAGATCTCCCAGTTCCTTCCAGCAAGAAGGGACTGGGAGCCTCTGAAATATACGAAGCCTTGAAGTCACATCCTTTACGTGACTCAAATTTCCAACCCAACAGCACGGCCTGTAAGTCTCCTGGAAACACACGGGACGGGGCGGAAGGCTTACATTACACACCCCGGTTGTGTCTACTGCCCTTCAGCAAGAAGCTAACACGTGCTGTACAAAGTAGGTCGGCCGCATTTAACCACGGAGTTAAAACTTCCCACAATTTTATGTAAGTGAACCAGTGATTTTTTATCTATTTTATCACTATTACTAATTAACTATTACTAATATCACTATCACTAATTAACTATTTTATCACTAAATACACAGAATGAAAATACCACTGAACATCTGCCCGGTCGACTGTCTTTTATGTACCTCCAATCTGCATAGCACCCTGATCTGCAAAGGCCTCCAGAACACAATATTTCAGGGACAATCACGTAACACACCTAAGGTTCCAAGACCCGTAGAGGAAAGTGGGGCAATGACCCTGTCCCAGTTTTGTGGCTCAGGGAGTGAAGGGAGTCACGCGGGTGGGAGCAGTCCATGTTTACACTTGAAATTGGGCCTCGGGCTCCCACTTCTTACTTTTCTAATAAAGGCAGAAGCAAAACTTTATTTAAAAACCTTTTTATAGGGCGCCTGGGTGACTCAGTGGGTTAAGCCGCTGCCTTCGGCTCAGGTCATGATCTCAGGGTCCTGGGATCGAGCCCCGCATCGGGCTCTCTGCTCAGCGGGGAGCCTGCTTCCCCCTTCTCTCTCTCTGCCTGCCTCTCCGTCTACTTGTGATCTCTCTCTGTCAAATAAATAAATAAAATCTTTAAAAAAAAAAAAAAACCTTTTTATAGCCTGAATTGATAAGATTCTTCTTTTCTTATTAAAGGCTGCCTGATCGCCTAGTCCAAACATGACCATGCAGGGTTCTTCACAAGTAAACAAGTAGCTCTTCCCATCTGGTGCGGAACGAATCTTATGCTAAGTAAGAACCAGCGCTGTCGGGGCGCCTGGGTGGCTCAGTGGATTAAAGCCTCTGCCTTCGGCTCAGGTCATGATCCCAGGGTTCTGGGATCGAGCCCCGCATCAGGCTCTCTGCTCAGCCGGGAGCCTGCTTCCTCCTCTCTCTCTGCCTGCCTCTCTGCCTACTCGTGATCTCTGTCTGTCAAATAAATAAATAAAATCTTTAAAAAAAAAAAAAAAAAAAAAGAACCAGCGCTGTCCCCGCCAAAGCTCCCCACTCCAGCTGGGCGCATCCACCACACGACAGTCAGGCCACCAGGGACTAGAGAGGTCGCAATTTCTGCCCAATGCGCCACAGAAAGAATGATCTGGGTGCCTATTTTATGAATTTAAATTAATCCACGTTATGATCCCATAGTCACACAACATCATTTAACTCAGTTTATGGGCCTTATAACAAGAACTTCACACTGTTCTCTAACTAAAAATTAGTATTTTATTCTGTTTCCTGGTTGGAAGGAGACAGATTTAAACACTCGGGACCCCACGCCCCCCCCACCACCACACATGCAGGTGCTCCCTTTAAGAACTGAGTATAGGCAAGTAAAGCCTTCGGGTTTCAGAAGCGAGGCCAAGTGCCAGGCCTTGGGCTTGGAGGGAGTTCTCTCCAGTGACAAGCCTCTGGAAGCCAACACTTCTCCCCCGTCAGGCTCTGAGCAGACACAGCACCGAGCAGCAACGCCCTGCTCTCGGCAGGCCGTGGGCCACTGTCGCTAACCTCTTCTCCTGCACAAACAGCCCCCGGATGGGACCGAGAGCTCACTCTGAGTCCTGGACCCTAACACCGTCACCATGGAAACACTTGCTTATACATTTTGTTTTGTCTGTCTATTATTAAAATATTTGGATATGCGTTTTAAACAAAGCAAAGGGAAGTAAACAAACACCAGGGCATGCAAAGGCTCCCCACACAGCAAGGCTCGCACAGTCTCCCTGTTACAGGGAAGAAGCCCGTCGAAGAGGACAAGGTTGCCGGGGCCAATCCCTCTGAGGCTAAGAAGCCAGCAGAAGGTGAAATTATGCACTTTTGAACACACTCTACGCCGGATGGCTCAAGGAAGTCACAACTCACCTTCGTTTTCGAAGGATGTGAATCCAGATGGTCCCAGAAAGGAAAAAGAAAAAGGCCATAGAAATGTATAATTTAGGGAGGGGGATCTCTCCTGCGGAGAGGTAGCTGTCAGGGTTCTTCTCTGTGATCTCAATCTGAAACAAACATGAAATTAATGTTTACTTTTCAGGAACAGATCATCCCATAGTCTGCAATCTGTCACCAAAGCTGCTTCACTGGGCTAAGGAAGCAGGTAACAACCACATTCCTAATGCACAGGTTCAAGTGTAAAAACATCCCAAGTTGCTTTGTATTTTTTTGTTTGTGAATCCTCTGCAGAGATGGGATTCTGGCCACATTTTTCTCCTCTCTGTTTAAGTGCTGTTAAAACCTACTCTTACAATGAAATCATATGTCTCACATTTTACAGGGCTGACAAAATCCACGAGGAACACCTTCTGTACAGTACTCACATCAAGACTGAAGGAAAACTTGTCCCCAGACCGCACTTCGTTCCCAGAGCATTTATGGAAATAAAGACTGTAGAGGCCTTCTTGGTCATTGGTGCTGATGTTAAAGAAAAACTGAAAGTGAAGAAGACAAAAATTGAAGAGTACCCAAATCCTCAGCTAAATGCTTAAATCTTAGAGATTATGAATGTTATGGAGAGAAAAAAATACAGATTTCTTAATTTCTTATCGGATTCTCCAAGAGCAGAAACGGATGTTTCCGGGACACGTGGGTGGCTCAGTCGGTTATGTACCTGCCTCTGGCTCAGGTCAGGATCCCGGAGTCCTGGGATCAAGCCCTATGTTGGGTTCTCTGGTCAGTGGGGCACCTGCTTCTCCCTCTCCCATGCCTCTCCCCTCCCCCTGCTCATGCTGGCTCGCTGTCTCTCTCAATTAAATAAGTAAAATCTTTTTAAAAAAATCCAAAGTAAAATAAACAGATGTTTTCTTATTCTGTGATTCCGTCTCAATATTTTGTTATTAATAATTTTCAAGGTAGCAAGAAAAGGGGTCAGAACCGCTCAGGGAACACCTCCGTACCCACCACTGAGGTTCTACGACCTCATTTTGACCCAGATGCCCCTACCCGCGGTGGCTCCCACTGAGGACTGCAGGGATAACCTACGAAGCAGGTACCTTATTTCCAAGTCAACATACTCTTTTGCTCTTTAGGTAAAAAATACTGGAAAAAAGGAGGCTCCTCTGCTACTTGAAAAGGTAAAGGACAAATATTCCCTCATTAAAACTGACTCCTGTGATTTCAGGCAAGAGAAGGGCTATGTTTTTTACATGGGCACATTTTCCTATTTCTCACATGTTTCATGGGTACAAATGAAGTTTAATATAAGTCCAGACATTTTATATATAAGACCATAGAATACGACTCCTTGGTCAATTCTATGGAGCATTTTGTTAGAAGCCTAAAATATGCTGCTTTGATACATGATAAACTGTAAAGAGAAGCCAGGAACTGATAGGAATGATACTTTTCTTAACAGCTGGGTAGGGATGTGAGGGTAACACGGGGTCTCTGGGGTGCTGTCACTATTCTATTTTTGGTCTCCATGATGGTTACAAAGTTATTATTTATAATCATTTGTACTCGACATAAATACTATGTGCTCTTCTGCAAGCATACTACACCACCCAGTTAAAAAGGATAGGGAAGGGGTGCCTGGGTGGCTCAGTCAGTTAAGCCTCTGCCTCCAGCTCAGGTCATGATCCCAGGGTCCTGGGATGGAGCCCTGCATTGGGCTCTCTGCTCAGCAGGGAGCCTGCTTCCTCTTTTCTCTCTCTCTCTGCCGCCTCTCTGCCTACTTGTGATCTCTGTCAAAAGAATAAATAAAATCTTTAAAAAAAAAAAAAGGGTACGGAAGAAAGAGACATTTGACAAGAAGACTGAAATAAAATACCAAGAATATTCAAGGTGAAATTATTACTTTGTTAAATTATGTCCTGAACTCAGCAATGTAAACCTAAGAGCATGTGTTTTAGTCCACACAGGGGGGAGCCAGAATACGTTTCTAAACATAGTAACTTTTAGTTCAAAAAATAAGAATCATATGAAGTTTCTAAGAAATAGCTATTTTTTAAAAGGTCTGTATAATCTTCATGGTTGATCAGAATAGGCACCTGACCTTAAAAAAAAAACAAAAACAAAAGTGTATGTTTTAGAGTGGGAATAAGAGCTAACAGCCCCTTTCCTGCTTTAGGCAGATAAAATATCATCTCTGCTCTGTGGATAGAGCAGAAAAGCTCACAATGACTTCCTTGTCCAAAATCAGGATACTGAGTAGCAGAACAGCAAGGTGTCACCTACAAACTTCATTACAAGAAGGGAAGCCAGAGAAGAGGCAGACTGTCCGTCCACTGCCTGTTTCCTGTGTCCTGAGAAGCCTGTGAACTGGTTATCTCAATGTCCTTAATCACGACACTCCTCCTAACACAAAGCTTTAGTCACTGACAAGTATGTATATCCTATCATGCTTTCCTTGGTGATTTTTTTTTAAAGGCTTCAAGAAATTTCAAAAAAATTACCTTATTAAGAACTTTTTTAAAAAAGATTTTATTTATTTATTTGACAGACAGAGATCACAAGTAGGCAGAGAGTCAGGAAGAGAAGCAGGCTCCCTGCTGAGCAGAGAGCCCGATGCGGGGCTCGAACCCAGGACCCTGGGATCATGACCTGAGCTGAAGGCAGAGGCTTTAACTCACTGAGCCACCCAGGCACCCCCACTTCATTTTTTATTTTTTAAATTTTATTTATGTATTTGAGAGAGAGAGCACAAGCAAGGGGAGTGGCAGGCAGAGGGAGAGGGAGAAGCGGACTCCCCGCCGGGCAGGGGGAGCCAGATGCAGAACTCGATCCCAGGACCCTAGATCATGACCTGAGCCAAAGGCAGTCACCCAACCAACTGGGCCACCTACACGCCCTTAATAAGCACTTTAAAGTGAGAGAAAGAAAAGAGAAAAAAGTACCTTTTGTATTTTCTTAAGGAGGCAGTAAAAAAGTGATTAAACATAAGGATGGGCCTTGGAGTCAGACAAACCTGGGTCTGAATCCCCGCCTTGGGCAAGTTACTTAACCTCTCTGAGCCTCAGATCCCTCATCTATAAAAGGGAATAATAACAGTGCCCCCTCCATAGAGCTGCCGGGAGGATGAACAGAGGTAATGACCATGGGTAAGCGCGCCACACCCATTCCAAGGGCCCCATTATTACTAATGGACAGACTATTATTACGGGCCAGGCCCAAGATTAGGGATTTCATTTGCATGAGAAAGAAAACAAATTAAAAAAACCCTCTCCCTTATGGCCACCCTCTAAAGGGAGCCACAGAAAATAAGCATAATAAATGAGTACATAGCAGTGTGGGGAAGCAGTGTCAAGGGGAAACCAGCAGGAGGAGGGGAGGGAAAGAAGCTGCATTTAAAACAGGGTGAATGGAGGAAGCTTTGCTGAGAATATGACATTTGAGCAAAGGCTTGAAAGAGGAAGATATTAATCACTGGCTTCTGAGGGACAAGCATTCCTGCCTGTGGGTACAGTCAGAGCAGAGCCCGAGGCCTGATCATTTCTACGAGCAGCGAAGTGGCCTCTGTGGCTGGAGCGGAAACAGGAGCCAAGGTCAAAGAGGAGACTGCAGCCAGACTGTATGGCCTTGCAGACCAGCAAGGGCTGGAGCTTTTGCTCTGAGGCAGGTTGGAAGCATCCACAGGCTCTCAATGAGCTATTAATCCCTGTGGTCACTAAATTTAAAGACCGTGTAAAAACTGTTAGGCAAAATAATGTATGCTAAAAGAGATCAGAACAGAGGATGCAGGGATGGGGGCCACTGAGGGGGTAAAAACAGAGAATCTTGGTAGAGAGTGGGAGGCACAGGTGCGTGCATTTGTCAGAACTGATCAAACTGCATATTTAAGACCTGTGCATTTCACTCTAAGCAAATTATACCTTAATTAATGAAAACTGGTTAGAAAAGGGGCAGTGATTCTTACAAATTAACGTTAAATGATTATTTGTACAGTGCTTCTAAAGCACTTTCATGTTAAAAAAAATTGATACTTATAATAACCCAATGAGATAGGTGCCATCACTATTCACTCTTAGATGATTAAAGACAAGATCCAGGAGTTAAGAGAGCTAAGATCATCAGCCAGTAAGTGGGTGCTGAGACCCTATCCAATGTCCTACCCCAAACACAAGCTGTGGTTGTGGTATGAAGAACGGGGCCAGATGGGCAGGTCACTGAACGCCACTGACCCTTGGTGAACACGTCTCTAAAATCCTACCAGCATCCTAAATGATCACCAGTGGTCCTTCTAGGTACAGAATTCTGTGCTTCTCCTGAGTGGCTCAGTGGGTTAAGCCTCTGCCTTTGGCTCAGGTCATGGTCTCAGGGTCCTGGGATCAGCCCAGCATGGGGCTCTCTGCTCAGCAGGGAGCCTGCTTCCTCCGCTCTCCCTGCCTGCCTCTCTGACTACTTGTGATGGCTATCAAATAAATAAATAAATAAATCTTAAAAAAAAAAGAATTCTGTGCTTCTAACACACTCCAAACGGGAGGCAGCATGGGATTAAAGAGCAGCCAGGTGGGGACAGCCAGGCAGAGATGGGCCTTGTCACTTACACTGGACATTCACAAAGTCACTCATTCTCAGAGACAAGATCAGCTAAGTAGTGGGTAACAATACCCACCTTGTGGGTTTGCTATGGAGAGGGCTACTGCATTTGAGTGATCTGTAGAATGCCTAAATTATTATTCCTAAATTCAAAATTCCTTTGCAAATTCACCCTTTACACTGTAGAGATAAATCCGATGAAGATTACTCAAAGAGAAGACATACCTGAAAAGAAACTGCCCCATCACTATTGTGAACAGAAAAGGATTTTTCTCCCGTTGCCTAAAAAAAAAAAAAAAGACACAACAAACTGTTTTAGGATGATACTGGCAGAAAATGTATACTAATAAAAAAAATTAAAACAAACAAAAGCACATCCTTCTTAAATCTTAAATTTGCTGACCTTCAAAAGCCCTCTGGAAATAAAATTCACTGTCCTTTCTAGATGTCTGCGATCCCCTTTCATGGAGAAAGAAACTCTTCCTCACCCACTTCCTTTTCTTAGCTGTCTCTTCTGCCCCCCACTAGCTCCCTATTCCCTCCCCCCCCCACCCTGATCCCCCTGGAGCGTGTCTCCATTCTTACAGCTTCAGGAGGACTACAGATGCCAACCAAGGTCATATCCCGACACTTCACCTGGACACCATTCCCAATTTCAAATGATGAGCGTATTACTGTCACGGGTACAATGGACTAACTCCAGGAATGAGAAGGAAAGACCTACACCCAAAAACATGGATGAACTCAAAAAAATTATGCTGAGTCAAAGAAGACAAAGAGAGCAGTGCTGAATAGGGCACTTTTGTAAAGTTCTAATCACTCATCTACAGAGGCAGATCAGCGGTTTATTTGAGGACGGTAGGAAGATGGAGGGGCAAGAGAACCTTGTGGGGTGATAAATAAGTTCACCGTTTTGTGGTGGTGGTGGCTTCACCGGTGTACACTCAAGTCAAAACTTAGCAAACTGTCACTTTAAATATGTGTAAGTTACTGGATGTCAATTACCTTCAACACAGCTGTAAAAACAGAATACTGCCATCTGGATGCCCCCTTACTGAAAAATCAAGATATCCCATCCCAAAATGTTCCCAATTTTTTCCTTCTGCTATTTCTACCATCTATTCTTCTACTGAAACAAAAACAAACCAAAAAAAAAAAAAAAAAAAAAACTACTTCCTTCCTCCCCCACCCGCAACACTGCCCCCATTCTTTATCCACATCCCAAGACTCCAAGTCCTTCTGCCCCTAAATCTGTACTGTCACAACCGTGTTCTTCCTGGTCCTCCTAATTTCACTCTCTCTGAGGCTGCTCTGCCCATGACTTTCAGAACATCTGCCCCAAACACCACCTGCATCACAGTCCTTCCTGATCAAGAACTCCTGACAACTTCCTATTTTCTGTGCCATCAATGAATACCCTCTGGTGTCTGGGCTTTTATTATCTAAGATAATAAAATAAAATAATAAAATAAAATAATAAATAAAATAATAAAATATTATCTAAGATCCCTCTCTCTGCTCCCAAAGGCCAGAACCAAGGATCTGTCATGCTCATTCCCATTTCCAGTCTGCTTATGACATTCCTTCCTCTTTCCCCAAACAAATCTGCCAAACTCCAAGCCCTGACTCCCCCCCTTCCCAAGGGCTCCCCCTCACTGTCTGACCCTCTACCGTGCAAGTGCTGTACAACTCAGAACTCAATGTTACTTTGAAATTCTTCCAACCTGGTAACATTTCCTCTCCAAACAGACAGCAACCCCCTGCGGATTAGGCATGTGTATGTGTGTAACTTTATGTCATGTACGTATATAAATATACCCCCACTCCCCCTCACATCCCCACACACATAAGTTTACATATCCATCCACACACATACACACATATGTACATATACAACCAGGAAAGCTGGAAACGGGGTGGTCAGTTCTTACCTTTGAATCTACTGTGCTTCTTTTAGATTTTCCACTGTCTAGAAACAGAAACATTTAGAAGATATTACTGCATGATTCAGCTTGTATCTGATTACAGTGTCATTTTCTGAGGCTCTAGCTTGTCTAATGTCAAATACTTCGAGCTAACGGAAGGTTGAGGCCATATGCTATCTTGTACACTGACAACTCCTCAGATTCCAAAATAATTCTTGAGCCGCAGAAGCAGCAAACGAGTGTGTTACATGATCAGTGCTCTCTAATAAAGGATAACATTTAGTCCCAACAGGGAAATCATCTCTGAATAATCCCATGTCTGTTATTGTCAGAGCGGCCGCATGGAGTGACCTTCCTCATTCTCTGAGTTATCCTGCTTGAGAACAGATCATTGTTTTAAAATACATAGATAACATTTATTTACACACATGGAAAAATTAATAGCAAATTTTATTAGCACAATTCATACTTTTTTCCCCCACAGCAAGGTGTGCTAAGACCGCCAATCGCTCCTTTCACGGAACAGAGAGGGCGTCTGTGCCTTATTCTCACTTATTATCACTTGAGACACCCTTCATAGGGAAGACAGGATTTCAAACTCCCTGCGGGAAAGAACTTTAGAATAAGAGAAGGAAAAGAGCACTTTCCGCGCAGTGCATGCATATGAGGGCTAGAAAGGATCGGTGTGCAGACACTAAGCTACACCATCACACAGATGTAACATTTCTACATGTCTTTTAATCTGGGTTAGAGTTTTGATAGGCTGAGAAAAAAATGTATAAATAATACAATAAACAGTGAGTTCTCTTTGAAGAACTAAACTATTAGACAAAGGTGACAGTTAATAAAAGAGGCAATAAATATAAACTAGCCAATCAACGTCTGGAGATAAAGTGCAGCCTCAGTAGAGAGAAGGAAAGCAAAACCAAGAATAACCTTCTCGCCTTTTACTTTGGGATTAACACAAACACACACCAAAACCCCAGTCCAGGCTAGGACATGGTGATGTGGGCACTATTCCTATAGATTTCCCAAAAGGAGCATAGAATCATACAACGCATTGGAAAGGAACTGAAAACAGGCACCACTCTTCTCCAAAGCATTCATATCCTTTGAACCAAACATTTCAATTCTGGGAATCCATCCTAAAGAAAAAAGTTCTAGATAGGACCAAAGTTCTACAAATAAAGAATTCCCAATGCAGCAGTATTTATAATAGCAGACAGTGGAAATGTCTTCTCAAGGGGGAAGCTTGAGCAAATTACAGTCTCCACGTAACAGGAGGGCTGGTAAGAATGAGCTGCCTGCAAGCTGAGTGAACAGGGATGCTTGGGAAATTACAAACACGACTATGAGCTTCTCTTGCTTGCTCTGCTTTCTCTCTCTCAAATAAATTAATTTAAAAAATCTAAACAGAAAAAAAAATTAAAAAAAAAAAAATCAAACATTCCAGACCGAGAGCCCAGAAGGAATACAGATTACTCAAGTTCTTGTGCTGCAAGGACGAGGGACTTTTCTCTTCCCCACCTTCCCCCCAGTTTCCACCTTTTTAACGGTTACGTAATTTTGTACGACCCCCAAAATAACATCAGTGCTGTGACTGTGTGTGTTTTTACTTGGGGACAAAAAAGAATCTACAGAGCAGGGCAGGGAAGGAGACGCTGTTCTGTGCCCGACAGCCGACCTTGTTTTGGCTGAGTCTGGTTGCCCGCTGAAACAGCGTGAGCCCCGGGCTCCTGGCTCTGGCCGAGGACCTTCTCATCCCTGCTGAAGACGATCTTTGGTAACTGCGTACCAGCTTCTGGTGGGGCTTTTACTCTCACCCTACATTCAAAGTAAGAGAAAAGAAAAGAAGTTCAAGGTAATGTGATGGTCATCTGA
Organism: Lontra canadensis; assembly: GCF_010015895.1. Taxonomy (NCBI): domain Eukaryota; kingdom Metazoa; phylum Chordata; class Mammalia; order Carnivora; family Mustelidae; genus Lontra; species Lontra canadensis. Next base: position 15,362,114 of record NW_022631024.1, on the reverse strand, counting down.
GTGCCACGTGTTACACACTGTCTCAGTATCCAAATCCATCATCTCAGACAGTCCTTGTGAATCCCTGATGTAGATTCTAGGAGCTCCTCTGTGCACCTGCTAAAATGCGGACTTAGGAAGGTTAAGAACTTGCTGAAGAGTGGTGAGGCCGGAAGCAGCCGGGCGAGCACCCAGCATTCTCACTCTGAAGCTTACGTCCCTAGCAACCACACGGTTCTCACGGACGTACTTTCCCCCTAAGCATCTATAAGGTCTTCAACAAGGGGACTGGAATAAGGGGCAAAAAACCTGGTAAGATGTTAAAGTGAACTTGAGGGGGGCATGGGAGAGGCAGCGGGCACAAGCCGTGGCGGGCTGGGAAGCACTTCCTCTCTTCTCTCTCCTTAAAGATCCCATCCTACCAGGGAAGGGCAGGGGAGGCCCCACACCTGAATGGACACGTGAGCTGAGCTAGCACGGCCGAGCTGGAGGGGAGCACTTCTCGTCCTGCCTCATGGAGGAGAGGCCTGCCCCTCTCCCTGAATGTCAGCTGACGGTAAATAATGAACTTACTCTGTTGAACACGCCATGCTACTTCAAGCTGCTCTGCCTTTGCCTTCAATGCTCTTCCCTTATTTACCTGGTGAAGTCCACTCACTTGAAGGCTCGCTGGGCCAAGAGTTGCCTGAAGCCTTGCCTCGTCCTCTGCAATTCACCAGTGTCTCTGCCCCACTATCTCGCTCTACTGCCGGGTTCATCTGTATTGGTGTTTGGCCTCCCTTGGCCATCTCCAAGCTCCTTGGGAGTGGTACCTCTGTCTCCCCCATCATGTTCTTAACCTCCAGCACTCAGCACAGTATTTGGCACATGGCGGACACTCAGTAACTGACAGCTTAACTACCGAATTCCCTGTAACTTTACTTGAGGATGGAACTGAAGGAACATGAGAATTACTTACTCACTTCTGGAGATGTCTAGGATTAGAAGGGTGACAGAGACAGACTGCTTTTTTAAAATACAGTAATTCACATCTTCATCCTGAGGAAGGAAGACCCCTCTTATTCACTCACACTAGAACAAGGCAAACAAATGATCCAACCTCCAACCCAAACAACACAACCGTGCCCACAGCTCAGACATGTGGGGTAGTCCAAGCAGCCACCACCGCGAGAAAAGAGCATGGACAGAAGCAGGGTGCTCTCACCCAGTGTCCTGGGCTCACATGAAGGGAGGGATGAGGTCACATGTGTAGTGCTCACCAGATAAGAAGAAAATCCGTCATTCTTTGTGCGGTCCAGGCTGAATCCAATCTAAGGGGGGCAAAAAGAGTAGAGGTAAATACCGACACGATACTCTGGCATCCATACCTTTCTTACTCAAAGAGCAAAAAAAGTGATTCTTTGGCCTAGGCTTCTCATGGTTTTCTTAGCGTTCGTTTTATAAAAGGGATTGTTAATTACTAAAATTATTTAAGAATTACAACTTACGTGTTCAAAGTAAAACTATTTGATGCCTGTTCACAAGTTTAATTTTCTCCATGTTCCGAGACTTTGTATTTAAGTGTGGGGTGAAGCTCCCATCTGAGCAACAGAGAAGGGTAAAGCCCTTGACCTCCTGGGAAGGCACTTACAGTTGTGTCCTTGTCTGTGGCTCCCGCAGGGTCATTTACGGAAAGGCTGCTGACATTAACCACCATGTACCCGTCCTTGAAGAATCCAAAGGTGTTCAGGTGAACCTTATGCCTCACATCATCCTGAAAAGATTTAGAGCGGTAGAATTAGTAATAGGGAGAAGTTAACATGTTTATTTAAACTACTTATTTGCTTGAAAAGTATGGTTATCTAGCTAACTAGTCACTGTTTCATATACTTGACAATATATATAACACCTTATCTTGCTCCATAAGCTGAAAAAGACTCATCAGAAATTCATAAGATAGCAACAGTTTTGCAGAAGGAGACACATCATAGACTGAGTTCATTCCCATACATATGTAAGGGTCCCAGGACTGACCTGGTGATCAAGTGGAATGGGAATTCCAGGGAAAGAGGAACAAGGTTTTCGTCATGCTCACAAGCTTCCTGCTGGCAAGGCCTGGAATCCAGCAGGCACTCAAAATATGTTGGGGGGGGGGGGGGGGGGGGGGGGGAGCGGCCAAAGCTGCCCCCGGAATACACTCCTTTTTATAAACCTTCTGATGAGTCTTATGAACCTGCCTCTTCCCACTGCAGGATGATAAGGGCTACTGACATTACTCTCCTGATTTATAATACAATTTTTTCTATATTTGCATCTAAACATGATGTTTCATATGACAGGTCTTCAGGAAACAAAGCCTTATGCAAAAGGAATCCAGGAACTAGCCAGCTGGAGACAGATCTCTGGGACATAGGATAATCCTGAGATTTGCTGAAACTGAGCACATGGGCAAATGCCTACTACAGCGGCTTGAAACGGCCTCAAAGTTGTGATTCCAATCTCAACTAAGCCAATAAATTTCAAGGCCGGGAGAACCATATTAGTGAATACTTCTCAAGTTGAGGCTCCACTGAGACATGTCCTGATGTGTAAAGTCATGAGTTTTATTTTTATTTTTTTTTAAAGATTTTTTTTTTATTCATTTGAGAGAGAGAGAGAAGGAATGAGTGGGGGAAGGGGGAGAGGCAGAGGGAGAGGGAGAAGCAGGATCCCCGCTGAGCAGGGAACCTGACACGGGGCTGGATCCCAGGACCACGGGATCAAAACACGAGCTAAAGGCAGACGATTACCCAACTGAGCCACCCTGGGGACCAAGTCATGAGTTTTATATAGAGAATCATTTGCCTAAATGAGAGCACCTTCGGTAAGTCCGCAATAAGCTAACAGTTGTGAAGTAGCTCCTGAATGTCAGGTGCCAAGCTAAGCACTTTTCTAAAACCGGCAAAGTCATTTTTGCTACTGTTTGCATCTTGCTCATATCTGTTAAATTCTACCCTTTGAGGGCACCTGGATGGCTCAGTAGGTTAAGCGTCTGCCTTCGGCTCCGGTCATGATCCTGGGGTCCTGGGGTGGAGCCCAGCATCGGGCTCCCTGCTCGATGGGGAGCCTGCTTCTCCATCTCTCTCTGCCGCTATCCTTGCTTGTGCTTGCACGCTCTCTGTCAAATAAATAAAATCTTTAAAAAAAAAAATTCTACTCTTTGTTTCTTTTGATTGTCACCATCTGACAACACATCGAGATGCTTCGGGGACTCCAGCTCTGCTCTTCGGCTGTCTCTGCTGGCATTCCCAGCAAGCTGGGTCTTGGTGTGAGCGGGGATTTTCTCTTTCTAGACTTGGGTCTCCAAGTCTGATCGCAAACCCCAAAGCCCTCTGAGGAGAGGCTGTGGATCAGATCTTTGGCAGACAAATCGTAAACTGTAACCCCCTACAGAGCTAAAACAGACATTTACAGCCATTAGGAGGGTTATGTTTCCCAGTCCACTCTTCTATTCAAGGAATATAGCTCTGAGAGTCGTATAATATTAAGGGCTAAGGAGAGGGACATGGTTCCAGCATTTCTCCCCACAGCTCAATCCCATCCAAGTCTTTGGCTCCTGCTCCCAGCCAACTGCTCATACTCCAAGGCTCCAGGGGCCAAGTCTCCGCAGCGTCTCAGGGCGGCGCTGGCTCGTGCTCTTTTACCCACTAAGACTGCAGCTGCCCCCCCCCCCCCCCCCCACCTTTTTTTTTTTTTTTTTTTGGCCCCTGGGAACTTCCCTTATTTTCCTAGGATTCAGCTATGCATTTAAAGCATGTTTGCTGGACTTCCATCTCCTGGTGGAGCCGTGCGCGGTCTACCAGAACTCCCAGGGAGAACAAGAAAAGCAGATCATAGAAGTCATCCACTGGAAGGCAGGAGAGGGCTGCCAGACCACAAAACCCAGAAAAGCTAAAGCTCATGTCCTTTCTCAGGATTCTAAGAGAGATGATCTGAGTGACTATTTTCTCGCCTCTCCCAATGCTGCTACATGGCTACTACCATCCGAGATGCACAGGACAGAAATCAATTCAACTACATATGACGGATGCCTTAGCACACCATGGCTTCCTACGCTGGCAGAATGCCCGGATGAGAAGGGCAGGAGAGTCAGAATGAATAAACAAATTCTCACCACGTGCCACAACATACATGAACCTCACAACATGATATGAAGTGAAACGAGCCACATCACCACAGGTACAATCAAGTTGAATGTGGGGGAAATCACCCATGGGGACAGAGGTCAGGACGAGGATGACTCTTGGGAGGGAGAGGTGTGCGGTCGCTCACAGGAAGGGGTCTTAAGGAGCTTCTGGAAGTGCTTCGTAACATTGTTTGTTGCTGGTTGTACAAGTGTGTCTACCCTGTGAAAATTCACTGAATCAGAGGCTAATGATGAGTATTTTTTTAGCATGTACATTGCATAAGGTTTAAATTTTACAAGTGTGCTTGTTCTAATTTAACCAGCATCTAAATGCTGTGCAGCAAAATGGAAGCCTGTTAAAGATTGCTTAACTCACTTAGTTTACCACCGTATGTACTGTCTAGGGATGTGGGGGGAGAAATGCTTCCGTCACATGCTTAGAGGAGTCGTTTTGCCCATATAAACATTATACTCCTTTACTGTTTGTTCTCACTTTTATATTATCATGTCACATGATAAAACAATGCCATTAAAAACACATCTTTGAAAAATATTTTAAACAGATGCCCCATCTCCACACCAGAGAAAGGGCTTTCCTGTGATAGCTCATCCTTGGGCAGCCCAGCGTAGTTTGGGGCAGGAGCTCCACGACAGGGATGCAAGCACGAGCTCAGGGGTGACAGGACTACCCCAAACAACGCAGGCCACAAGTGGTGAAGCTGGGACGTCAACACCAATCTGGTGCGGAAGCCACTTTCACGCTACCGCCTCCCAACATGCACAAGTAATCACGACGGCACACGAGATGCGCGCTAACAACCTGGAAATAAGGGACCAATTCCTAACAACATACAACCTCCTAAGACTGGCTCACGAAGAATGAGAAAATCTGAACAAACTGGCAGTGACTGAGGAGACTGAATAGGCAATCAGACAGGAACGACGGCGACGGCAAAACGAACAAGGACCCCTCTCAAACTCTTCCAAAAACACTGAAGAGGAGGGAACACGTCCAAAGCCATTTTACAAGGCCAGCATTATCCTGATACCAAAGCCATATAAGGACACTACGAGGAAAGAACATCACAGGCCAATACCACTAATAAGCCCAGATGAAACACTCCTTAACGAAACAACACCGAACTGAATTCACCAGCACGTGAAAGGGTCATATGCCATGAGCAAAGGTCATACACCCCCGGGGATGCAAGGATGGGTGAATATATGCAAATCAATAAATGTGAAATACCACATTAACAAAATTGAAAGGAAAAAAATTCCTAGGATCATGTCAGTAAGTTTTAAAAAAGCATTCAACAAAATACAACATCCTTTCACGATAAAGACTCTCAACGAATCAGGTACAGAAGAAATGTACCTCAGCAGATTTCAAGCCACATAAGACAAGCCCACAGTACGGAGGTCAACCTTAACAGCGAAACACTGAAAGCTTTTCCTCTAAAATCAGGAACAAGATAAGGTTCCCCACTCTCACCACCACAGTACTGGAAGTCCTAGCCAGAGCAATTAGGCAAGAGAAAGAAGTAAGAGACATCCACATTGCAAAGAAGTAAAACCGTCACTATTTACAGATGGCATGAGGAACTCAAACCACTCAACAGCAAAACAAAAAACAACCCCCCCCAACAACGCCAAAGAACCTGATTAAAAAACGGGCAAAGGATCGCAATAGACATTTCTCAAAAGACATACAGATGGGCAACAGGGATTTGAAAATGTGCTCAACACGACCCATCAGGGATATGGAAATTAAAACCACAATGAGGGGTGCCTGGGTGGCTCAGTGGGTTGAGCCTCTGCCTTAGGCTCAGGTAATGATCCCAGGGTCCTGGGATCGAGCCCCAGCATTCGGCTCTCTGCTCCGCAGGAGCCTGCTTCCTCCTTTCTCTCTCTGCCTGCCTGTCTGCCTACTTGTGATCGCTCTCTCTGTCAAATAAATAAATAAAATCTTAAAAAAAAAACCAAAAACCACAATGAGAGATCACTGTGTAGGGGCGCCTGGGTGACTCAGTGGATTAAACCCTCTGCCTTCGGCTCGGGTCATGATCCCGGGGTCCTGGGATCAAGCCCCACATCGGGCTCTCTGCTCAGTGGAGAGCCGGCTTCCTCCTCTCTCTGCCTGCCTCTCTGCCTACTTGTGATCTCTGTCTGTCAAATAAATAAAATCTTAAAAAAAAACACAAAACCCCACTGCATACCTATCAGAATGGCTAGTATCAAAAATAAAAAAAAAAACAAGTGTTGGGGCGCCTGGGTGGCTCAGTGGGTTAAAGCCTCTGCCTTCAGCTCAGGTCATGATCCCGGGGTCCTGGGACTGAGCCCCGCATGGGGCTCTCTGCTCTGCAGGGAGTCTGCTTCCCCCTCTCTCTCTGCCTGCCTCTCTGCCTACTTGTGATCTCTCTGTCAAATAAATAAATAAAATAAAATAAAATAAAACAAAACAAGTGTTGATGAGGTGTAGAGAAAAGAGGATTCCTGCACACTGTTGGTGGAAATGGAAACGCTAACAGTCATTACGGAAAACAGTATAGAAGATCATTAAAAAACTAAAAATAAGACGATCACATGATCCAGCAATCCCACTTCTGGGTAACCATCCTAAGGAAATAAAATCAGAATCTTGAAGAGCTACAGTTGCACTCCCAAGTCCTTGCTGCATTATTTACAATCGCAAAGCATGGAAACAACCTAAAGGGCTGTCAAGTGTAAAAGCATAAAGAAAACACGTGTCCCCGCGCGCACTCGCGCACTCACGCGCACACACACACAGCACGGACTAATATTCGGCTTTAAAAAACAATGAAATCTTATTTGCAACAGTGTAGATGAACTGGAGGACATCATGCTAAGGAGAATAAGCCAAACACAGAAAGACAAATGTTGCATGATGTCACTTATATGTGAAATTTAAAAACATGAATTCATAGAAGCAGAGAGCAGAATGGTGGTTACAAAGGGGTGGGGGGCGTGGAGGGAAATGGAGAGATGTTAGTGAAAGCGTACAAAGTGCCAGATACGCAGGATAAATAATTCGGAGAGCTAATGTACAGCATGGGGACTAGAGTTAACGATATGGTACTGCGCACTTGAAATCTGCTAAGTAAATCTCACTTGTTCTCACACACAAAATGTGAGGCGATGGACACGGTAACTGGCTTGACTGTGGTAATTTGATATACAATATATATCAATGTATATACAGCTTAAAATCATATAATTTTTATTTGTGAATTATGCCTCAAGAAACCAGGAAGAATATTAAATGCAAAGAGCAAAATCCAAGTGATCTAAAGTAAGAGCTAAATTTGTAAAAAAAAAAAAAAAAAAGGCAAATGTATTTACACTTATGATTTGAGAGAAATTCTCTAAGCTGTGAAAAGATTAGGATGGTAGGCAGCAATTTTTTCTTTATACTTTTCTCTATTTTTAAAATTCCCAATGATGGTCATGTATTAACTTGTAATTTAAAAAAAAAAAAACCAAAAAATTTTTTTAGGTATTACCATCTGCCAGTATTATCGGTGGGACACTCACCTAACCTACACCCATCTTCATCTGAATCTATCATATCACGCCATGTCAAATAACACTTATGGAAGTGACTCTGAAACTTATTTCGTACACAAATCATAGAAACGAACATTTTTAAACTAGAAGGAACCAGGAAGGTCAAACATAATTGCTCATTCAACTGTATTTGACTCAATTCAGTGTAAATAAACCAGTATTTACAAAACACCACTTATGGCCGAAGCCCTAAAAGTGAAAAATACTCAGTTCCAGAAAATACCACCACTAGTCAGTCCTGACCGAACAGGAATACAGAAACCTCTCTTTCTACCGTGAGAGAGCCAGAGATCTGGGCACTCTGGGACAAACGCCCCATCTATTCTGTACCTCCTGTGCCAAAGTGCTCCAGCCAGCATCTGGGAACAGGGTAGGAGTGTGAGAGACTCAGCACTCAATTTCTTCCTCCAGACACTCTCCCAGAAGGAGCAGCAAGGTCTGTTTCTTGAAGACAGGACGGCAAAGCAAAAGGAGACAGGCAAGGAGGGGGTGCCAAAGTAGACTTAAAAGGCCAAATCAGACACAAGCAATGAAGATTTAAATATGTTTTCAAAACCACCTTATTCTTTCTTTTTTTTTTTTTTTTTGTAAAGTAATCTCTACAACCTACATGGGACTTGAACTCACAACCCTGAGATCAAGACTTGCGTGTTCCACCAACTCAGCCAGCCAGGTGCCCCCCTACTATTTCTATTAGCACTGACATAGCAGTAATATTTGTCTGTTTCCCCAAGGACTTCAGATTGCAAACACCTGATCTTGGAGCCGACTGTGCTTAAGAGCTTCATCTACTACCACTCTATTCTTATCACAACACTACAAGGCAGGTGTTGTTATGCCCATTTTATAAAGGAGGATACAGAGGCTCAGAGTGTGCTTAAAATCATAATGTTAGTAGGTGACAAAGCCAGTATTCTAACTCAGGTGTGTTTAAACCCCAAACATGTGGTTTTGGCCATCTCATATCTTTTACAACCAAATAGAGAGTATATCTTTTTTTTTTTTAAAGATTTTATTTATTTATTTGACAGACAGAGATGACAAGTAGGCAGAGCAACAGGCAGAGAGAGAGGGGGAAGCAGGCTCCCTGCTGTGCAGAGAGCCTGATGTGGGACTCGATCCCAGGACCCTGGGATCATGACCTGAGCCGAAGGCAGAGGCTTAACCCACTGAGCCACCC
>NW_022631024.1:15241951-15353213 GCF_010015895.1 Lontra canadensis | reverse complement strand
CCATCCCAGGACCCTGAGATCATGACCTGAGCCGAAGGCAGAGGCTTTAACCCACTGAGCCAACCAGGTACCCCAGTATTTTTTTTTTTAAGATTTATTTATTTGACAGACAGAGATCACAATTAGGCAGAGAGGCAGGCAGAGAGAGGAGGAAGCAGGCTCCCTGCTAAGCAGAGAGGCAGATGTGGGGCTTGATCCCAGGATCCCGGGATCATGACCCGAGCCGAGGGTAGAGGCTTTAACCCACTTAGCCACGGAGGCACCTCATTTCCTGATAGTATTTTTAAAATCTTTCTTTCTTTTTTAGAAGCATCCTTCTCTATTCAAGGTCATAAAATAGTAATGATGCACTATTCTAAAAGTTTAAGGGTCACTTTCATGTTTTGGTCTTTAATTCACCAGGAATATATTTCTGTGTAAGGTAGTTCTCTATTTCATTTATTTCTCCCCATATGGAAAGCCACTGGTCCTAAGACTATTTCAGAGCAATCTGTCCTAACTTCCACTGCTCTCTGGCGCCACCTCTATTATGCATCAAGATCTCATTAAGAGGGAATGCTTCCTACTCTGTCCGATTGATCTGTCTGATTCTCGCTACAGTATCATATGGCTTTATGATCTGAAACCAAGTAAGGCAAGACCTCTCTTCTGTTTAGATGTGTATTGGCTATTTCAGGACTTTTGGTGACCAAAAGGAGAACCAGGGGGCTTCTCGGGTGCTAGTGACATCCTGTTTCTTGACCTGTGTTCAGTCGTAAGAAAATTCACCAAGCAGCACACTGAGAAACTGGATGACTGGCAGTGAGATGAGAGAGGAGGCCAGCTCACAGAGAGACGGGCTGCCCTGCTTAGACTGTGAGCTCCCTCCCAAGGGGAAGAGGGTGCCCCTAATGGGCAGAAAAGGGCAGTGACATAACTGGATTTAGTGTTTAGACAGGTCACTCCAGCTACAGAACAAATACAAAGTGGACTAACGCTGGGACACCAGCTAGAAGGAGACCACATCGGCCCACGAAGTAGAAGGATGGCCTGGACCTCACATCCACGGAATTCAGTGAGGAGAAGTCATGGAAAGATTTTAGGCTTGAGAAAATGAGTGGCTGATGGTCCCAGTTACCAACGGAAGACCATCTGGAGCAAGGGGGTGACGGAGTGGAAGGACAAGTGGGTTTCCAACATGCAGAGATGCTTACAAGACAACTGGACAGAAGTGGGGAGATGGGGTGCATGGGTGGCTCAGTCATTAAGCATCTGCCTTTGGCTCAGGTCATGATTCCAGGGTCCTAGTATTGAGCCCTCCATCGGGCTCCCTACTTGCTGGGAAACCTGCTTTTCCCTCACCCACTCCCCCTGCTTCTGTTCCCTCTCTCACTGTTTCTGTCAAATAAATAAATAAAATCTTAAAAAAAAAAAAAAAAAAGTGGGGAGATGGATTTAGCTATCCAGAGCTTCAGGAGAAAGATCTGACCTGAACATGAAATAGGAAAAAACACTCATAATCCCTAAAGACAATTACTATTTTGGTGTATTTTCTTCTTTTCTCCTCATCTTATGAATAGTTGTTTTGCACGGACAATCCTGTTCTTCTAAAAATGAGAATACAGAGATGCCTGGGTGGCTCAGATGGTTAAGTATCTGCCTTCAGCTAAGATCATGAACCCAAGGTCCTAGGATCGAGTCCCACATCGGGCTCCTTGCTCGATGGGGAGCCTGCTTCTCCCTCTGCCTGCCGCACCCCCTGCTTGTCCTGCTCACTCTCACTCTCTCTCTGACAAATAAATAAAATCCTTTTAAAAAATTAACAAAATAAAAATAAATAAAAATGAAAATACAAAAAAATGCTTCTGCCTTAACTTTGTCAACAATTTCACATTAAATTGCTTTCAAATATAAAGCAAGTGAAGGAAAGAGACTTCAATCTAATTGTTCTCATCAACTGAACTTACAAGAACAAACACAGCCAACACTTCACTGAGCCAGCCGAAGGTCACCTACCTGGCCGCTTCATTTTAAACAGATCACCACCTGGCAGTCCACAGATGGCACGGCCTGTAAATGTGTCAGATTTGGCCAACATGTTAGTCTGTTTGTTTTTTAATCTCAAGTAGTTGCTAGCTAGTATCACCTAAACGCCAGAATTTCTAACTTTTCTTGAGGGAACAAAAAGAGAACCACAAGATTCAGCATGTCTCAGCCACATTCCAATGCAGCAAAAGTGGAGAAGCAGCAGCGTCCGCAGAAGCACGCGCTCTGCAGGTCATGCTCCCTGGGGTCTCCCGGCGCCGGCACACATGGCTTCTACTTAGCTCCGACAGCATCCATGCCTGCGACCTCTGATGAAAACCAGTATCAGATCTCAAAGGTACGCAAAAATGTCTTTTAGCAAAAGGCATGCATGATCAGTTTCCCTACAACAGGAGAGAAACAAGGGTACTACCATCTACCATTCGCTGCCTGCCCACTAATGCTGAGAGGAGACGCTCCCTCACGGAGCTTAATATGCAAACTCTTGGCTCATTGTTTTCAGACAGCAACTCACAAAAGGAATGAGGTCAAATAGACTCAATAAAGCAAAATTCTGACAGCTAACCTAACTGAAAAAAAATACAAAACACAGAAGTCTGGGGGCGCCTGGGTGGCTCAGTGGGTTAAAGCCTCTGCCTTCGGCTCAGGTCATGATCCCAGGGTCCTGGGATCGAGCCCCGCATCGGGCTGTCTGCTCTGTGGAGAGCCTGCTTCCTCCTCTCTCTCTCTCTGCCTGCCTCTCTGCCTACTTGTGATCTCTGTCTGTCAAATAAATAAATAAAATCTTTAAAAAAAAAAAAATTTAAAAAAAAAAAAAAAAAAAAAAACACAGAAGTCTGGGGTCCTGGCCATCAGGGCTCTCCTGAGTGACAGTCACTGGGGGCTGCTTGCCTGGCACGAGTGGTAAGATGGAAGGAGCCCTGATCCTGGGCTCAAATTCTGTCACCTCCACTTACGTAACCCAAGTTCTGTTTCCCTAACTCATAAAGCAGGGACGAAGGCATTTATCTCAACAGGCTGCTACAAGGAGTCAGAGAATAAAAACATCCAACATCAGCACAGTCTCTAGGTTATACGGGATACTTTAATACCAAGTAGCTATGACCAACACTTCAAACAGATTCTATAGGACACCTCGTTTCCAAGTGAGCCTAGAACATGTGAGTGGACCAGTGGTCTCAACCTTCCCATGCACACAGCAGTCTCACACACTACACTTCTGGCAGCACACTTAAGAGGGACGAAAGATTTAAAACAACACTGAATGTACCAACAGCATCTGGCTCAGTGTCACACGTGCCCAGCTCTCTTCCTGTCTCACTCCATGCTGCCTTGGATGAGCTGTTGGCTGCCTTGACCAAGCTCTCTTCCATGCTCCCAAGGCCCAGGTATTGGGTCTGACCTCGCACAGCTGCAAGAGCATGCTGTATCCTTTCCTTTCCTTTTCTCAGAGAGAGAGAAGAGAGAATCTTTTTTTTTTTTTTAAGATTTTGTTTATTTGAGAGAGAGAATGAAAGAGGGAGAGCATGAGAGGAGAGAGGTCAGAGGGAGAAGCAGACTTCCCGCCAAACGGGGAGCCCGATGTGGGACTCGATCCTGTGCCTCCAGGATCATGACCTGAGCCAAAGGCAGTCGCCCAACCAACTGAGCCGCCCAACCAACTGAGCCACCCAGGCGCCTGAGAAGAGAGAATCTTAAGCAGGTTCCATTGCCCAGCACTGAGCGCGACACAGGGCTTGATCTCACAACCCTGAGATCGTGACCTGAGCCCAAATCAAGAGTTGGATGCTTAAATGACTGAGCCACCCAGGCGCCCCTGTATCCCCTTCTAGACCAACCTGAGCAATACTCTGGGCAGACAAGGCTAACCACATTATTTTACATAATGACCACAGTTTTGGAGGCTGCCCAGGAAGGGTCTGAGGTTTACTAGGATGGACCAGCGAACAGTCCATGGCCCTGAGATGAGGCACAGCATGGGTAAGGAAGATCCACTCTCAATTTCCCAAAACTTTTCAGATACTTTTGGGGGTGGGGGGGCGTCACAAAGCAGTTTGTGCAAAAGGGCTACAGCCACTGATTTAAGGAAGATCCGCCATGTAAGGCTGGTGGGATCAGGGGGCAATGGGGTCTGCGTACTCATGCAGAGAGGGATCTGCTCTATCCACTTACGATCATCGCCGCATCACACTGCTACAGATGTCTCTAAAGGCTCTAAGGAAAAACCTTCCCTGTGTCCTCTGAGCTTCTGGTGGCTGCGGGCAACCCGTGGATCTGCTATGCGTGCAGATGCCTCACCCCGGTCTCTGCTTCTGCCTTCACATGGCCTTCTTCCTTCCTGGGTGCGTCTCTTCTTATAAGGACACCAGTCATTTTGCAAGGAGGGCCCATCCCAATCCAGTATGACCTAATCTTCGCTACTTACTTCTGCAAACAGCCTATTTCCAAATACGGCACATTCTGAGGTTCTGGGTAGATAATAATTTTGGAGGGAAACTAGTCAATGCAGTAGATACCGATACAGAAATATCCATCTTCCTAATCATTCACACCGAAGTATTTAAGTCTTAATTATCCGGCCCACATATGTCTTCTCCTTCAACTAAAGAGGTGAAAGAAAAGAGAACCCACTAGCTGGTCCAGACAAGATTTTTTGACTCCAAGTGTTTTTCTACTAGTTAAAAAAGTAGTAAACTACATATGAGGGAGACGAAAAAAGAAGAAACAAAAATGTCTAACAGCAGCAGGGAAGGGGCAGGGGCAATAAAAGTCGGGGGAAAAAAGACGAAACGATCAGTAGACTTTTCCAGGGCTACTATATTAAAAACTCTAGCAATCAGATATTTGATTCCTCTGCACTAGTATTTTCAGAAGAAAGCAAACTAGCATGTATGCCACCAAAGAGTTGTCAGTTTTAAAAGGGCCTGTTATGTGCTCATACACACATGCTGAAGACCGGATGCTTGATACACAGTAGTACTTAGAAGAAATCAGGGGCGCCTGGGTGGCTTGGTCAGTTTAGCGTCTGCCTTCAGCTCAGGTCATGATCCCAGAACCCTGGGATTGAGCCCTGGGTCGGGCGCCCTGCTCAGTGGGGAGTCTGCTTCTCCTTCTGCCCCTCCCCCTGGTCATGTGCACGTGCGTGCACTCTCTCTCTCTTGCTCGCTCACTTTCTCTTTCTCTCTCAAATAAATAAATAAAATCTTAAAAAAGAGAGAGAGAGATGAAACCCTGAAAGGTCCGTGTAAGGAACCATTTAAAGCAAACACTGAGGTTAGGAGTCTCTAGCTCAAATGGCAGGTACTGGTGTTAAAATAACCTTCAAAGTGCTATAGACTATGCCACTTGGGTGCATAAAAGAAGGTAGGAAAAGGTATGAAAAACGACGAAGACCCAGATCAACCCATATGTTCCCATTATCCACGCCCAAACGAAAGGGAAACCTGCTGTGTTTTGGCCACACCAATTACCTACAGAGCAGCATGTGGTCAAGCCGAACAATGCTTCACTCCATTGGTTTAATAAGAGGAAAAGGAGTAATTCAGCTATGCTAATGGGTAATTACACAGGAGCTGCCCCTCACGTCCCGCAAAATATGCCAGTTCGATAATTATATCCCCAAACTTAATCCTTCCACCATGAATGTGAGTAGGAGGCTGGGAACATACGTTTGCAATCTGAGTACAGATACCCATCCTGCTCCTTTGCTCCCTTCCCAACCATGAAGCCACATTCACAGTATTATCTGGTCATCCTCCTACAGCCTGGTAGGTGGTGGAAGCAGCATCTCCCTTCATAACTCTGCCAGCAACCTAGATGCCACCTCCTCCTTCCCCACTACATCTGTCCATCATTTACCTTCTAAATAGCTAGTGGTCAGGGCACTCAGCTGGCTCAGTTGATAGAGCGTCTCTTAATCTCGGGGTTGAGTTTTTTAATTACTTAAGTTAATTAATTAATTAAGTTAAGTAATTTCTGCCCTCCTGTTGGGGGCAGAAATTACTTAAGAATAAAATCTTTAAAAATTTTATCCTTAAAATTAAGAATAAGATCTTAAATTTAAAATAAATCTTAAAAAAAAAAAAAAGCTAGTTGTCTGTACCCTCTTCTCCCTCCTCTGCACAATGCCCTACTTTAGACCCTAATCTTATACCTAGACCCCGTCTATCACTGGCTTATCGCTTGCTTCCAGTCCTGCCCTCCTGATCAACCATCCACAGAAACCTACCTAAAATGTCAACTCAGGGGCGCCTGGGTGGCTTAGCTGGTTAAGTATCTGACTCTTGATCTCAGCTCAGGTCATGATCTTGGGGTCGTGAGACTGAGCCCCACGCTGGGCTCTGTACTGGGCATGGAACCTGCTTGGGATTCTCTCTCTCCCTCTCCCCCTGCCCTGCCCCTGACCCCTGCTCACACACACTCTCTCTCAAAACAATATAAAATATAGGAAAGAAAAGAAAATGTAAACACAATCACTCCCAACCTAAAAAAACTTCAGTGGCTCCCTGAATGCTACAGACAGGATTCAAATGCCTTCACATACCATAATGGCCTACCTCTTCACTCCTTAACCACCAACACCATGACAGTGAACTATTTCTTGCCACCATGCTCATGAGGCTGCCCACTCTGACTGGACTATCTCTTTCCATATGCTTCTCTCAGCTAATTCCTCTTCCTAGCATGTAAAGTCTTGAGATTCCACTCAGATGCTACCTCTTACAGAAAATCTTCCCTGTCTTACACTCTTAGAAAATGTTCAAGATTCTGCCTCCCCCCACCCCACCCCCACCCATTTCAGGGCATGACTATTAAAAACACAACGCTGTAACAAAGCTACTTGTTTCTGGGGCACAAAGCACATATCTGACAAAAACATAGTATCTAGAATATATAAAGAACTGTCAAGGGGTGCCTGGGTGGCTCAGTGGGTTAAGCTGCTGCCTTCGGCTCAGGTCATGATCTCAGGGTCCTGGGATCCAGTCCCGCATCGGGCTCTCTGCTCAGCAGGGAGCCTGCTTCCCTCTCTCTCTCTCTCTCTCTCTCTCTCTCTCTGCCTGCCTCTCTGTCTACTTGTGATCTCTATCTGTCAAATAAATAAAAATTAAAAAAAATCTAAAAAAAAAAAAAAAGAACTGTCAAAACTCAACAATAAAAAAATCCAATTAGAAAACAGGCAAAAGAGGGGTGCCTGGTTGGCTGAGTTGTTAGAGCACGTGACTCTTGAGCTTGGGGCGGTGAGTTCTAGCTCCATGTTGGGCAGAGAGTTTACTGAGAAAACAAACAACAACAAAACCCAAAACACAACTACCTGTTTCTGTGCCTGTCTCATTTTTGCATTTCTAGTGCCCCCCACATAGTAGGCATTTAATAAATGCGGAATTAATGAATTACTATTTGGTTGGTTCTACTACTCAGTGCTATGTTTCACATAAATGTACCTAAGCCTTGTAACTACCCCGTGAGAGAACAAGCATCATTCCTACTTTACAGATGAGGAAACTGAGGGTCGGAGTAGCAGGTGAACACCAATCTCTCGTGCCTTCTCTTCCACACACAGTCTAACCCTACCCCACTCCCTCACCCTGGTACATTCTTACTCACTCTCCAGGTCTCCGCTTTAATGTCCCTTCTCCTCGGAACTGTTCCGTTATGCCAAAAACCAAGGCATGTTTCTCCTCACACAAAGTAAAATCCACACATCTCAGCATGACCGCCAGGCTCATGTGTACCTCCTCTGCCTGCCGCTCCCCATGCTTGTGCTCTCTCTTTCCCTCTCTCTGACAAATAAAATCTTAAAAAAAAAAAAAAAGAAGGAAGTCTATACTATACTCAGAATATAGAGGACCACATCTGTTTGCTTTGCTGGTCTGAAACCTCCATGCCTGGATGGCCTGTGGGATCCTGACTAACACAAGCAGTCTATGCTTCCTGAGCATATGAGTGCCTAAGGAGGAACACTTGTTTGCACCTGATACTTTTCCTTTGTCTCCTGTGCCATATTTGAGAAATATAACAATATCTACTACATGACAGACATAGAACTTAATCAAGATGGTCCTATATTTTGACACCGGACAGTATAATTACAGATCAAATGCCTAACTGCTACGGTCTGAATGTTTGTGTTGCCCCAAAATCCATGTGTTGAAATCCTAGTCCCCAAAGATAATGGTATTAGGAGGTAGGGGTCTTTGGGAGGAACTCATGTCATGAGGGCTGAGCCTTCATGAATGGAATTAGTGTTCCTGTAAAAGAAACCCCACAGAGATCCCTCACCCCTTCCACCATTCAGGTATAGCAAGTAGACAGCACTATGAGCCAGGAAGAGGGCCCGCAACAAAGCAAGAATCCCATCTTGACATCCCCAGCCTCCAGAAGTCTAAAAAATAAATTTATGTTGTTTATAAGCTATCCAATCTACAGTATTGTTACAGCAGCCTGGAAAGACTAAAGACTAATGAACACAGAAATGTAAGCCCTGGACATCAACATGACAGAAAGACAGACAAGCAGACACTATGTCTCCCAGTGCAAGAACACAGCACTAACTACGAAGTGGTCTTGCCAAAAGAATCAATCCCGAACATGATCAAACCTCTAGTCCAATTAACAGTTAAAGGATAGAAGAACACATTAAACTAGAAAACACATGTCCACGCAAAGACACACATGTGAATGTCTGTAGCAGCATTATTCACAATAGCCAAGAAACGGAAAAAAAAAACCCAAATATTATCATGCGGTGAATCAGGAAGAAAAAAATGCGTCTCTCCACACAATGGAATAGTATTCAGCCACAAAAAAGGAATGGGTTACTAATACCTGGTACACATGGATGAACCTCAAAAGTTTAAGTAAAAGCTACAGACACAAAAGACGCCATATTGTGTGATTCCATTTATATGAAATATCCAGAAAGGGCAAATCTATAGAGTCAGAAAGGAGATTAGAGGTTGTGTGGGGCTGGAGGTGGGAATGGGAATGAACTACAAATCAGCACAAGGGATCTTTTGGTGGGGATGAAAACGTTCTGCAGCTGGACTGTGGTGACAGTTGCACTGTACACTTAAAACGGGTGAATTTCATGAAATGTAAACTGTCCCTCAATACGGTATTTTATAAAATGGAGCCTAGAGAAAGAGAAGGAATCTGGGGCACCTGGGTGGCTCAGTCAGTTCAATGTCTGAGTCGTGAGGGTCAAGCTCCGTGTGAAGACAATCTAATGCTGCTGTTTTGAGGGGCTCCTTTCAGGTGACTTCTGTTTCCTTGGGGAAGAAGTCAGAATATTTACTTTAACAGAAAAGAAACCACTACAGTGTTATTATGGAACGACCACCATTATACTTATGAAATATGTTCACGGATGAAAAACATTAAGTAATTTAGCACAACAGGAAGAAAGCAATTACCAGAATTACACCAATTCAGTGTGTTTCTACCACTGAGGTCAATATATGTTTTTATCTCTACCAACACTGTCAGTATTTACCCAGTGATGCTGACCACCTGACATTTTAATTCTAGAAATATAGAAAGAGCACTGGATTGGGAGCCAAGAGACATGGCCCAGTGTGTCCTATTACTAGCTTTGTCTCTAATTTATAACCTATCTGAATTCAGTTACTCTACATAATTTAAGGATCCTAACCTATAAAATGAAAGCATTCTGAAAATCAGGAGTTCTTAAGTTGGAGTCATAAGCCTTGCCACCGGGCAAACTTCAGTAGAATTAAAAAGTCCCAGAAATTCCCCAAGAATGTTTTGTCTACATTTCTACCTGCACTTCTCTGGGGAGAGGTTCTATAGATTATAACAGATTCTCAAAAGGAGTCAAGACTCACCTATCTCCCTGCACTTAAGAACCATTTTAATCAGGATAATTTTTACTTACAAACAACAAAAGCTGAGAACCAAAAGTTGGTGCATGGGTCTGGCCAGGCCTTTTATTTATTTATTTTTTTTAAGATTTTATTCATTTATTCGACAGGAATCACAAGTAGGCAGAGAGGCAGGCAGAGAGAGAGAGAGGGAAGCAGGCTCCCTGCCGAGCAGAGAGCCCCGATGCGGGGCCCGATCCCAGGACCCTAGGATCATGACCCGAGCCGAAGGCAGAGGCCTTAACCCACTGAGCCACCCAGGCGCCCCTGGCCAGGCCTTTTAATCTGCATTCTATATTCTTTAAATTCTACCTTCACAAAATACAATGCTCCGTGGTTTGTTAAAGGGATGTGTTTTAGTAAGACGAACCTCCTATAATCCTACAACTTCTTAGAAAATTATACATTTTGAAAAACACGTACAAGGCTTTGGGTCATAACGACTTACTTTTCTACTCCCCAAATATAGTAACCTGCTGAACCGCCTGGAGGCACGTTTTAGCCTTAGATGGCTGTTAGCTGTGAGGTACAAAGTAAGATCCAAAGGATCATTCCAGGCCCATCATAGATCTCTTCCCTAGACAGACAACGACATGAGTGAGGGAGAAGAGAGCAGGCTCTCTAATTAGAAACACATTTTTAATGTTGGTTTTTAAATTCTCGGTCGTGTATTTCCAGCAAGATTTGAAATTCCTCCTGGAGATTCCAGCTTTCATCAGTCCAGACGGCGCCCTAAGCCGCACCGGGAAACTGAAGCTAAGGTTTCGCATACCTTCAAGGGGCACAAGAGGATGGAAAGTGGACACCGCAGACAAGCGAAGGCGGGGATAAAAGTTAGAGGTGCAAAGGGAGGGGGAAGAGCTGGTCGCTACCAGCTGGGAACCTAGGGAAGCCAGCAGGGACTGCAAGCGCGGCTTCCGCAATCTCCGGGATTATCGCCGCAGTTCAGCCCCTTTCCCTCTGAGCCTCAGCTCGAATCTTCCTGCCCCTTCCAGACGGCCCGAGGACCCCCGCCATTCCCACAGTTCCCAAAAGAGCCCTCTCAGAGAAAGGCCGCGCCGGGGGGAAAAAGGGGTGAGGGCGATCGCTCAGAGACGACCCCCCCCCCCACCGTGGGCCAAAGCTGCCCCCAGCTTAGGAGAGAGGCCTCGGCCTCCGCCCCTCGCCCGGCCCTGGCCGGCCCTGACCGGCCTCACCTTGAGCGCCAGGTGGTGGACGCGGCCCAGGCCGGGCTGAGCCAGCAGCTGCAGCAGCCCTAGCAGTGGGAGCAGCCGGACGCCGGCGACCAGCGGAGGACAGCGGGAGCCCGAGGGGCCGACTGGCTCCGGGACGGCCATGTTGTTCCAGCATCACCAGCCGCTTCCTCCCCCGCCCACTTCCGGGGGCAAAGGGCGGCGACTCCCGGAAGGGCCTGGAATAGGAGGTCGGCGGCGGGCAGTGCGGTGCCTGAGGGGCTGTTTCCCGGGGGCTTGAGGCCGGGGAAGTGGCCGAGGGGCCGAAAGTGGCTACCTTGGGGCCATTCAGTTTGGCCTCCGCTGTGAGGACTTTCGGTTTAGCCGGAAGGGGTGGAGCCCTCCCCGCGGTGGTGGTGGTGGGGGGAGATGTTTGAGAAATTTGTGGTGGTTGCCGTGGCAACAGTGGCCGAGCAGGACGCTCCTCCCCCTCTCCCCTCGCGGGGCCTCTAGTCCGCGGGGCAGAGTTTTGCAAGCGACCTTGGGCCTGCGAGACCGCGACCGCAGGGGGATCCGCGTTCTCTGCGGGTGGGAAGTCTGACTCCGTGGCGACAGCACCGTGCGCGGCCGATGGGCGGACTGGCTTCAGGAGCGGCGCTGAGTCGGTGGAAATTACCGAGTCCCCGGCGTGTCCTAGGTCCCTCGGTTTTGTTGGGGCACCTCACACTAAAATTTCAGACGAAATGGTTGCGGTAATACGATTTACTGAGCCATTATCGGGTACCTAGGCCCTTTGTGTGCATTACTGAATTTGATCCTTGGAACAATCTGGGGAGGTAGGGGGTAGGTGTGATCGTTATCCCCACTTTACAGGTAAGCAAACTGAGGCTCTGAGACGTTAAGTCGTTTGTTCCACGTTGACAATCAAAAGGAAGCCTTTAAATGCTGCGTTATATTACCTCGAGAGTCTGAGTCTCCACGTTTTTCTCTGAATTCTGCGTGGAAACTTTATGTGCTTCTCATCTGTGGGCTTTATAGGGAGGTCTTTATAGGAGATCTTCAGTAGCGAAGGCAGTCGTTGGGTCCCTTCTATCACCGTTTTGTCAAGAAGTTACAGAACATGCTTATGAAAATTGCCAACAGACTAGCCAGGTTTCGTTTTTAAATTCTGTTTTAGCTTGCCTTAGAAGCGATGCATGCTCCTTGTGTGAAATCAATCAAGTAAAAAAGGAGAACGTAAAAACCACGAGTGTGTTTTATGACGGAATGCCATTCTTGAAGTTTTAATTGGAACTAGGAAATGAAATGAACATATTTTAATATTTAATATATTTTAATGGCCCTAACGGGCTGCACTCAGGTTGGAAAAAAAAAAAAATCAGTTGGGAAAATACAGAATAGGGAAAGGAAGAATGAGGGAGTCAGGGAACTAGATTTTTTTTTTTTTTTTTTTTAGCTGTGTGCAATTTTGGTGAAATCATGAATCTGAATTCCTCCCTTGAATAAAACACTGGTACAGATTCTGTCACACCCTCTGTAAGGACGAAAGTAGGGCACTAAGGTGGAGCCAGGAAGACAGAGGCACTGTTTACTAGTTGGGGAAGCATATCTCTTCTTTCTCCAACCTGGGATCTTTGGCCGTCTATTACATACATACTAATCTTACATCGCTGAACAGAATTTTTATCTGATCTTACTACGCCATTTTACAGACAAAGAAACAGAACGAGAAACCATTACTTTAAGAATTCAAGATGATAGCAGTTAAATTTAGTTATCAAGTGATTGAATTTCCAACTATTCTGCTCAGTACTTTATATATACATTATCTCATTTAATGTCACAAAAACCTTATAAGGTATCTATTTTTATTCCACTTTTTTAAAGGATGCGGGTGGGTTAGATTACTTTATTCAAGGGCCTCTGCTTATTTATAAATGACCCAGATGGACCGCTCATTCAGGCCCCAACCACAAAGCCCAGTTTTCATCTCTCTCCTGTGTTGTTATAAAAAATCATTTGCATATTAGGCTGGAAGGGTTCTTAGATAATCAACAGATGCATCTAGCTGTTTAGCAAATTTGAATACAAATCCAAGGCACTCAAATGACTTGGTCAAGATCATACACCTAGTTGTTAATCTTCTGCAAGTATCTTTAGAACCAGGACTACAACCTCCTCTGCGTCAGACCTGGGTCTGTACATCTCGTACTATAGCTTGCAAGGTTTTCTAAGTCTTACCATTTTTAATCTTTTAAAAGATTAAAATCCCAGAATATAAGTAACCAATGTGTTATTAAATGAAATGCTAGGGGCACCTGGATGACTCAGTCATTAAGCATCTGCCTTTGGCTCAGATCATGATCCCAGGGTCCTGGGATCGAGCCCAGCATTCGGCTGTCTGCTCAGTGGGAAGCCTGCTTCTTCCATCCGACTCCCCCTGCTTATGTTTCCTCTCTTGAAGTCTCTCTCTCTCTCTGTGTCAGATAAATAAATAAAATCTTAAAAAAAAAAAATGTTAGAAATAACTTCAGAAGGCACTTTAAAAATCAGCAAAATGAGAGAACATAGTAGGAACATAAGTGGTACTTTCTTTTTGGCATCAAGAGATTTCAGAGATAGCTGATTCTCACTTCACTGTGAAAGTAGTTCAAAGAAAAGGTGATTTTAATTGCAGTTTCATTTTCAAAGGCAGTCTGCAATGCTTTGGAGTATTTCTGTTGTTTACTTTTTAAAGCAAGGTGCCGTTTTTGAGACTCTCTGGTTTTCAACTCGAATATACTAATAGGCTTCTAAAAATGGAATGATTAGGAAGAGTCTTAATTTCATTAAGTGTTAATAACCGCCATGAAACATTTAAGTAGTTTATAAAATAGAAAGCTTTTGTCTTTTAGTTTCTGGGAAACAATTTTACAAGGGCTTAAAGTTGGGTTCTTATTCTTTTTTTTTTTTTTAAGATTTTATTTTTTTATTTGACAGAGATCACAGGTAGGCAGAGAGGCAGGCAGAGAGAGAGGGGGAGGCAGGCCCCCTGCTGAGCAGAGACCCCCCCCCCCCAGATATGGGGCTCGATCCCAGGACCCTGAGATCATGACCTGAGCTGAAGGCAGAGAGGCTTAACCCACTGAGCCACCCAGGCACCCCTTATTCTTTGCTTCTTTTCCCTTGGGAATTACTATGTGACCTTCACAGGGTTATTACATACCAATGGTATCTATCCAGAAGTTTGTAAGGAATCGCTTCCTTCAGGTATTTCAGAGCTATATTGTGCCAGTCATTTGTTTGAAATTGAGAGAAGAAAGGGAACACTAGTTACAAAGACTTAAAGTGAGGGGCGCCTGGGTGGCTTAGTGGGTTAAGCCTCTGCCTTTGGTTCAGGTCATGGTCTCAGGGTCCTGGGATGGAGCCCCACATCAGGCTTTCTGCTCAGCAGGGAGTCTGCCTCCCCAACCACCCCTCTCTCTGCCTGCCTCTCTGCCTACTTGTGATCTCTGTCTGTCAAATAAATAAATAAAATCTTAAAAAAAAATAAAGACTTAAAGTGAAGTGGGTTTTAGACAATTACTTTTCAAATTTGGTGAAAACTATCTTGGCAATTATATTTAGGCACATAATTTCAGAGTTTCAAGAAAAGATTATTTGCATAATCATGATGCTGTAACTGGAAACAGACATGTTGAGTAACAGAACAAGTTATGCCTGCTTCTCCCTGGCACCATTTTCAAAGGGACATTAAACTTCTAGGTATCGACTGAAAAAGCCTGGAGGAGCTGGAAAGACTCTTCTCCTAAACCTGACTTTTAACCTCGCTCTCTTAGTCAAGTCTATTTATTTTTCCATTTCCTCTAACTTTGCAAGATCCACTAAAGTTTGCCACTAGTAGTTGAATTTATAGTTTGAACCTAGTACTATTAATGACATTTGATACCAGTTTAGAAATTTCCAGAAACCTTCTAGAAATGAGTGAGTTAATATTTGGTGGTTGTAATAAGGTATAATTGCCATTTATTTTTATCAAAATAGTTGATATTTCAGACCAAAACCCTCTGTAAACAATGTGTGAAGAACCAGAGGTGAAATTGGTGAAATATCACTTTCATTCTTTGACTTGAAACGTCGTTTCTTGGGTCATGGGGGAAGCCATCAAATCTTCTCGAAGACAGCCACCTTGGAAAAACTAGGCCCTGGCATGTCTTAAATCCTGTGAGTCGGAGAAAAGCATAAAGTTCACTTCCCCTCCATTTGGTGGCACAGTGTGTAACTTGCTCAGCCGCCGGACAGCTGGCTTTTCCTGATTTCATGCACATCTCCATAGACCTTCAGGGGAATTCCACAATCAGGTACAAAAATTGGTTGCGTTTAAGATTCTACTCACCCTAGAGTAGCTACTTTTATCCCACTCCAACTTTTTCCACTTGACTGCTTTCTTGGGTCCTTAGTGAGAAGTCTGAATGCTAAACAAATGGCGAATTTTAAGCTAGAAACTAGCGGAAGCTATTTTAAAGGGGAAAAAAATCCCGAGAGGTTCATTATGAACAGTACTTCAGCAACAGACAACCAATCAATTGTAGCTCAGGCGAGCCACTTTGCCGCATTAGATGTGCGTCGAGGATTGTGTTCTCTGATACAATAAGTAAAAATCCTCCAGAAAGCAAGAGGAAAGGAAGAGGACCCAATATTGGGGCCCTTGTGTGCTAAGCATTTTACATATATTCTTTAATCTTCAAAGCGCTGCTACAAATCTCCGTGACTCGGAAGTAAGTAGCATTATTTCCATTTTTTAGAGCTCTCCAGCTCTCCGTGCAAGGCTCTCCCAGTCCGCTATCACCAAAGCCCGTGCACGCTGCCAGTTGCTTCATTCAGCCTCAGGACAACCCACGAGGTCCCTGTTTCACCACTGAGGAGCCAGAAGTTTGGTTTAAGTTAACTTGCAAAGGTCACACACACACGCATCTAGTAAGTAATGGGACACTAAAATCTCGATTTAACAGTTACAAAACCTATCTCCTGTAAAATGGATAAGATAGAGATACCTATACATCAAAGGTCCTGAATGAGATGTTTATTATTTGCTAGCAGCATTAGAATTGTTAAAAACCGGGGCGCCTGGGTGGCTCAGTGGGTTAAGCCGCTGCCTTCGGCTCAGGTCATGATCTCAGGGTCCTGGGATCGAGTCCCGCATCGGGCTCTCTGCTCAGCAGGGAGCCTGCTTCCTCCTCTCTCTGCCTCTCCGTCTACTTGTGATCTGTGTCTGTCAAATAAATAAATAAAATCTTTAAAAAAAAAAAAAAAGAATTGTTAAAAACCCTAGTACAATTCTTGGCCTCTAACTACATAGTGACCAGTATAGGGTCTCTAATAATGTCCACGCAGTCAGACTTTTTGACGAAAATTTATATAGTCACCCACCGAGATCAGAACTTTGTAAATCAGTGTTCTTCAAATGTTCCTGAGAGGTGAATCAGGTTGGCTTAACCCCAGCTGATCTGTGTAATTCACGCACTTACATACAGAGAGTTCAGAATACCCCGTGTGAATATGGATTACTAAGTAGGTTTCATCACAGTGATTTGTTAATAGTGAGAATTCTTTGTCTTAGAATTATTCCCTCACCATAAGAGAAATGGAAGTGGATTTAGTTGTTGGAAAATACTGTGCTGTATTTTATCTTTTTTAATTTTTTTCTGCTGGGTTCTCTTTATCCTGACCTGCATTTGTTTCCATTGCCTTGAAATCAGATTTCCTTTACTCTCTCTCTCTCTCTCTCTCTCTTTTTTTTTTTTTTTTGGAAGATTCTGATGTTTTCAAACCTTTTCCAGGCTACTGCCCAAACCTAATGAGGTTAAAGATATTTGCAGTGTGGTCTAGTTAACCTGGTTTCAGATACGTCTGCTACTGTGACTTCTAATGTGTTCCTATAACTATTTCCTGCTTACTCACCTTAAAAGGTTTCACTGTCATGTGGTCTTTTTTTCTTCGGCTGTCCCTTCCTCTTCTTTACCTTCTTTAGAGCAGAGGGTTGTTTTTCCTTCTGATTAGCATATTTTCACAACTGGTCACTCTGTTTTTGAGAAGTCTCCAAGAACTCAGTCAAGATTAGATCATTGTATTTGACTAGGAAAATATTTAAGCATTGGCAGGAAGGAAAATTGAGTTGATTACTGAGCAAGGTCTTGTAAGCTAACCTGCATTTCACTTACCATTTCCAAATAGCAAACTAAATTGTGAGGCATTGTTTGAAATTCTAAGCCCTCCAACTCACTCTGGCTATTAATCGGCCTTGGGAGTAAGTGGGGGGGGCCATCCTGATTGTTAATAGTCTAGCAGGCTCCAGAGTAAAGAATTCTCAGCTGGTTAACAGTGAGAGCAAAATATTTAAACACACACACTAAAAACAAATGAGTAGGGGGCGCTTGTAGCTCAAAGAAGACCAAAACCGTTTTGACAGTTTAAATTTTTTGTTAACTGTGTCCAACAAAGGAAGTAGACTTGTAGGTTTATCTGCAAGGGTTTTCAGCTCCACCCTTTCATGGAGGAGAATGTAAACTTGTTGAAGCTGGTGGTTGGGTGGTGGGTGGGTATTGGAGAGATATATCATTGTGCAATATTTCTAAAGTGGGGCCCATTTTAGTTCAAAGTTACTCAGAAAATCCTGTAGTATTAAATAAGAGAGAAAAGTGCAGGAGAGAGGACCCAGTGATTCAGAAGAAAGTTGGAACTCCAGAAATTCAACATAGCTTCTTGGGAATATTCGTGTAGACCTTTGAAACACAGAGAAAGAAAAGGGGAGTATCTACCTAAAAATCAAGTCAGGAGGAGCTTGGCTGGCTCAGTTGTGGGAGCTTGCAACTTTTGATCTCGGCTATAAGTTCAGGCCCCACTATGGGTGTGGAGATTACTTAAAAATAAAATCTTGAAGAAAAAAAAAAGTCTGCTGTTTCCCCACCAAATTCCGGGTAACAGGTGTTCATCTCCTGATCCTCACCAGCACAGGGTAAGATGGACCGTTATCACCTCCATGTGGCAGGCGGGGGTGGGGGGGCGCTCTGAGCTTCTAGAGAGAGGTGGAGTCATTGTCTGAGGCCACCCAGCTAGTACATGCCGGAGGTTGGATTGGAACCCAACGCGTTAACTGTGGACCCAGCGTTTTTCCCACTAAGCGGCAACGTGATTTCACGTCTGAGCGTTTCTTGGCTGAACAAGTTGGGAACCACTGGTTTCAGAGATCGAAAATCACTGCTTGTAAGCCCTGCATTCCTTCCCCAGCCACTCAGAGCGGCTCGGTCGCTCTTGGCCTCGACGTCCCTCCCTATCTGTATCCTCCACGGCATCACCAAACCAGGCCCCACTCCCAAAGCACAAGTTTGCAGGTCACCTTGGGCCTCCGCGGCTGCTGGGCGCTGGGAAAAGAGCATCCCGAGCGAACTCTGATCGGCTCGAATGGGTGCCAAGGAAAAGTATTGTCCTTAAGTCCAAATTGGTGCTTGGCGCAGGGGAGCAACCTCAGGCCTCGGTAGAGCACCGGTAATAACAGGGGCCGGCTTCGTTCAAAGGCGAGGGGTTGTTCTAAGAGCAGAGAGTGTGGTCGCTAATGATAAAGTTGGCGGGGGCAATTCTCCCGGTTCCCGGTCCCGGACGCCCTCCCGCCTCCCTCTCCGCGTCTTTCTGGACCCCCGGGCGGTGCGGGCTGGCTGGAGGGCGCCCAGGAGGAGGGTGGGCCGGGGGAGGGGGCGGGGCGCGCGCGTGCGCGAGCTGTCAGGCCGGCCCCGCCCCCGGCGCGGCCCCGCCCTCTCCCGCCGCCCCTCCCTCTTCCCCCTCCCCTCGCTCTCCGGGTGTGGGGCGGGCTGGCGGGCGCTGCGGCGGCCGCGGCGGCTGCTTCCTCGGGCCATTTTGCTGAAGAGCGACGGGGAGGAGGAGCCGCTGAGGAGACCCAAGGCGAGGAGCGGCGAGCCAGAGGAGGCAGCGGCCGCGCGCGTGCCGGGCTTTCCTCGATCGCGGGGATCTCAAGGGGCGAGGGGACCGCCGGGGAGGGGGACCGGAGAGCCGCGCCTGCCGCGCGGCGCGCCCCTTCCCGCCCCCTGCACCATGAGCTGGGGCACCGAGCTCTGGGTAAGTGAGGGGCCGGGCCCGCCGGGCTAGGGGGAAGGTGCCTGGCGCGCCTGGGCAGGGGGCGCGCGGGCGGGACTGCCTCGGTGGAGGCGATGGCGCGCTGGTCGGGGTCCCCGCGGCCTGCGGAGGAGACGGGGGGGGGCGCTGGGTGCCCCTCGTCGGCCTCGGCCCAAGTAGGAGGTGCAAGCCAGATTCGCCCTTCCGAGGCGAGGGGAGCTGGTGTGAGTACTTGGCCGCCAGAGGAGGGGGCACGGATCCGGGTCCCCCCGGCGGCCAGAGGAGGGGGCGCAGATCTGGGGCTCCTCGGCGGCCTGAGCTGGGGGCGCGGATCTGAGTCCCCGGCGGCCCGGGCAAGGGGGCACGGACCTGTGTCCCCCCAACCCCGGTGCTTGGGTAGGCGCCCGGGTCCCCCCCCACTCCGGCGGGCTCGGCAGGAGGTGCGGATCTGAGTCCCCCCCGCGGCCCGAGGAGGGGGCGCGGATCTGGGTTCCCCGGGCGGCCGGGGCAGAGGGCGCGGGCCGGCCTCCCTCTCCCCGGCGCCCGGAGGCCAGTGTGGTGTGTGGAAAGAGCAACCTTAATCCCTCGGGGCGAGTAACCGCTGCGCGGCTGACCAGCTCCGAGGGGGGCGTGGAGGCCCTCGGATTTTCCCGGCTGCGTTATTTGTTCAGGCGCCCCAGCAGCGAGTGCCTAGGGCTGTTCCCCCGGCGGAGGTGCTCCTCTCGGGGGCGGGGCGTCCTTCGCCCGGCCGGGTCTCAGGTCTTGGGTTTTGGGGTGCAGGGGCGAGAAGTGGTGTCTTCCCTCTAGAAGCGAGGACTTTTGACCTGTGGCGGCGCGGGGCGCACTTGTAGTTCTAGAAGAGCAGCTCAGCTCAGATCCTGGATTTGCGGCGGGGACTGCGGCGTTTGGCCTGGAGGGGAGAGTAATCCGAATTAGGGGGAGAGCTTGTGGGACCATGTTCAGGGGGAGGCATTCGCGGGAGAAATCATTCTTTAAGTGCTCAGAGGGAACAGTTTAAAATGGGGAAGGTTGGCGGCGTGGGGAGCCCTCTGAGATCCTTAACCTGGGACTGCGGATGGGTAAACAAGGCGCGCCGTGTCTGGAACCTCTTGCTGGAAGCTCTCTCCCCGGAGCCGGGCGACCAGGGGATGCCGAGGCAGTGCACAGGCCTCCCCGGGGAGGGGAGGCTGTGGCTGGTGGCATGGAGCTTGTTTCTCTGCCTTTCCCTGGATTCCCGGGGAAATCACTGGGCGAGGGATGGGCATTGCGGTGTCCGGGGGGAGGAGTGGATGAAATCTCTCAATCATTGCTCTGAAATGTTCTCAAGATGAGCCATTTCCCATGATGAACTCAAAAAGTGCCTCCTTTCGGAATTCCATTTGTAAAGGGTGTGGAGGAGAAAGTGTGGGGTGGTGGTTGCTGTCTGAGCTGAGGCCAAGAAATCTCACGTCAAAATAAAACAAGGTTAGAGCAGCTATAGAAACAGCGCATCCTCCCTTAATTTTTTTCTTTTTTTCTTTTTGGCTTTAATTGTTTTTACATAACCGTTTCTTAGGCTCAGAAACAGCTACTACCATTGACACCAAAATCCTGAAGGCAAAAGCTCCCTTAAATTGGTGATTTATTCTATAAACATTCTCTTGTCTAAAAGGACTCAAGATTTCAGCTGATGTTTACAAATATTAATTTAAAAAAATAACTGATGGTTTTAAATATTTGTACATCTTAGGCAAAATCTATCATTTAAGTGCAGTGTTTCTTCCCTCTTCCATTCCTTCTCCATTCCCTTTGGCTCTTTTTAGCTTATTTGGGGTGGGGGGAACAAATCAGAAGTAAATTTTATCAAGATAAGAGAAATCCTGGCACGCTCTCTTTTTGCTTGTTCAAACAAGAGAAAGGATCGTGGAGGAAAAAATACAGTATTTTTTAAGTGCCATAGGCAGGGTTAAAGGGGCTGAGTACAATGTGGACATCCCAGGGATGTTAGTAAGTGGAATAAAGGTGACCGGAAAGAGAAGGTAGCTGTGAGAAGAAAGTAGTAGAGCAGCTCTAATCACCTGCATTGTTCTGTATACTTCTATTAGGGGGCCACAGGAGTGGGAGGGAAAGCAAGGACAGTGTTGTTGAAAATAAATAGGAACCGAAATATCTGTGATATATGATATGAAGTCCTGATTTGGTTCAAAATAAATTGGGGTAGGGATGTTGGCAAAACGGGAGTGGTCAGGAGTTGGTGATTGTTGAAGCTGGGTGATCGGCATAGAAGGGCTCATGATGCTGTGCTTTCTACTGTGTACGCTTGGAATGTTCTACAATAAAAGTGAGTGGAAAAGATTTCTAAGGAGGGTGTGTGTGAAAAAGCATTTCACTAGAGTATGAGCTTTTGGGCTTGAGTGGTTTATAGTTTAATAAGGGGAAAGGAATAAACACATTACTTGCACTAGTAAAAGAAGTGCAGTATTCGAGTTATAGGGTGAAATGCTAAGAGATTTAAGGGCAACAAAATGTCTCTTTTCTGCCGCTTTATTTTATCAGTATTTGAGATTTTTTAAAAATTGGCATAATGAAGGATTCTGAAAAAGAAGCTTCCAGTGCTTCAGTGGTAAGAGACTGGGTGAAGTGTCATGTTGGGCAGCGCCCCAGACAGCCCAGCGGAGAGCAGTCATTGAGGGTTTTCCCTGAATGGTGGCTTGGACTCATGCACGTGGGTAATGAGATAACGATAGGGTGCAAAGCCTAAGTTGGTAGAATTATGTTTCTAGGTGGGGGGAGGCAGCGCTATGGTTTGGATGGGCATGAATTATTTGTAACAGGTGGCTCCATAGACCTTCACAAGTACCACCAGGTTTTACACATTTTTTTAGGGCTTTAGTCAAGATCAGCACAGGCTCTTAAGACCCACGGGTTTCTAATGGGCACTTTACACTTGCAAGGCCTGCTTTCAATGCACGTCCTCCTTTAGGTGAAGTACAACCTTTCTTTCTGGGGCACCTGGGTGGCCCAGTTGTTGAGTGTCTGCCTTAGGCTCGGGTCATGATCCCGGCATCCTGGGATCGAACCCCATGTTGGGCTCCCCAGTCGTCGGGGGGCTTGCTTCTCCCTCTCCAGCTCTCCCGTACTTGTGTTCCTTCTCTATCTCTCTGTAATAAGTAAAAGAAATCTTTAAAACAAACAAACAAAAAAAATCCTTTATCTCTCTCTCTCTCTTTTTTTTAAACACCTCTGTAGGGTTACACGTTCATATTCCAGGAAACTTTGTGAAATCATGAAATGTCAGGAAGTTATCATACCACTATAAAAATGAACTCAAACCCGTAATTTGTAATACCTTTATTGGATTAGCTTGTATTTAAATGGAGGCTTTCCATTTTTGTATCAGAAGTTCATAACAAATGGCTGTTTTAAAGTGATTAGGATATAATTAAGTAGTTTCTGTACAACTCTTAAATTTTTATTTTTGTGGTTTTTTATTTTTTATTTTTATTTTTTTTTAATTTTTTAAGTTAACTCCACATCACACATGGGGCTTAAATTCACAACCTGAGATCAAGTTGCATGCTCTACTTGCTGAACCACCCCAGGGTCCCTCACCCCACTGCATATTATTCCCTTTTAATCAATTCTTAATTTTTTAATTGAACAATTACTGTATGCAAGATACTGGTCAACTCATGTCATATACATTGAAGGATATCTGCTTATTTTGGTGGAAGAATATAAAGTACGTTTTTAACGCTAGTCTGCAAAATCAGAGTCAGGAGAGAGATTTATGTTTCTGAGATTAACCAAACTGCATTTACTCAAGCCTTTGTTACTAAAGGTAATGTTAGGGACACCTGGTGGCTCAGTTGGTTAAGCATTTGCCTTCGGCCTAGGTCCTGGTCTCAGGGTCCTGGGATCGAGTATCACATCGGGCTCCTTGTTCAACGAGGAGTTTGCTTCTCCCTCTGCCGTTCCCCCTTCTTGTGCTCTCTCTCTCTGACAAATAAATAAAATCTTTTTTTAAAAAAAAGTAATGTTAATAGTGTAAATTGATTGCACTGGCTTGTTTAAGTTGTGACTGATCGTTGGAGAAAAGGCCAAGCAAAAATTTCTCACATTTGAATGTTTTTTTGTTACTTACTTAGTAGAGGGAAGTGACAAGTTACTGAAGTATCACTTCAGCTTTTTATTCACTTGCTCATTAATGCAAAGTATAAATAAACCCACTGGAAATTTTAGCTTTCCTCATAATTATTCTAATCTTTTCTGCTAACAAATGACTAAATGACAGATCCCAGTTTTGTGGTCTCCCAGTGTCCTCTCTGCTATCTTCATTGCTTTACTTTGGTGCTAATAAGAAACGGAGTCACCCAAAATATCAAAAGCAAGAAAGCAAGCAGAGAGGTGTTTTTAACCTGAGTTTCTAAGGCAATGCCAGGCATGCAATGTACATTTCACGGTATGTTGACTATGGTGATACTGATGGTGGTGTGCACTTTGTAGAGACAGCCGTGAAGCACTTTGTAGAGACAGCCGTGAAAGAGTTATCTACCAACTGTACTGAGAACAATGCCTGACTCATAGTGGGAATTCAGTAAATATTTATTGAATAAACGAATGGATCTTTTTTCCCCTTTTAACATTTGCTTTTTTTAAAGTAATGGGAGGGTAGTTTTAACACCTTTCTGCCCTTTCGTAGTTGTAAACATTTTTGATAACTTTAGGCATCTTTTTTTTTTAATGGACTTTATTTTTTAGAGCCATTTTAGTTTCACATGCAAATTGAGTGGAAGGTACAGAGATTTCCCATATACCCCCT
This sequence comes from Lontra canadensis, assembly GCF_010015895.1. Classification (NCBI taxonomy): domain Eukaryota; kingdom Metazoa; phylum Chordata; class Mammalia; order Carnivora; family Mustelidae; genus Lontra; species Lontra canadensis. The sequence goes on along the minus strand of NW_022631024.1, from coordinate 15,329,229 downwards.
GCCCGCAAATACGCACAGTCAGGTAACTTTTTCACTTTTATTTTTATTTATTTATTTTTATTTTTATTTTTTTAAAGATTTTATTTATTTATTTGACAGATCACAAATAGGCAGAGAGCCAGGCAGAGAGAGGAGGAAGCAGGCTCCCTGCTGAGCAGAGAGCCCCATTAGGGGCTCGATGTGGGGCTTGATGCCAGGACCCTGGGATCATGACCTGAGTCGAAGGCAGAGGCTTTAACCCACTGAGCCACCTAGGCACCCCCCTTTTTCACTTTTTAAAGTAAGGCTTGAAGACTTATTTCCTCTGGGGTTCATGGTGCTGATGCCGGCTGTGTATGAGTGTGTTTGATTGATAGAAGAACACTTTACACTGAGTTAAAATTGTAAACCAGGCATTACTGATTCTTTCTTAATCTTGGAGTAATTGACTTAATAGTTCCCGGTTTAGGAGAATGAGTACCTCTTCTTAATGCAGGATGCGAAACACAGGGCAGAATTCGCAAAGACTCATAGCTCTTCGCTTCTTTGTTCTTAAGCATTCAGAGATTTCCACTTGGGATAAAACATAGCCAGACCAACAGGGGAGAGAGAGACGTTCGTAACTGCCGGATCTGTGGCGAGTGGAGCAGAACGGCCTTAGAAGACAGGCTAAATGGAGTTTAATTCTGTCATCCCTGCCTTGTCATTACATGGGCTTTGCACCACCTTTTCTGGTTAGTAGATAGAAAGCAAAAATGGGAGCTCTGGTAGTCTTGGTTCCCTCATCAGCTTGTTGACTTCACTTTATCTAGACATAAACCTGAAAATTTGTGTAAACGGCATTTTTGGTCAGTAACACTGTACTTCAGGCACTCTGACGGAGTTTTGTACATGTCTGTGCTTACCTTATAATATAACTCGTGCTTTACATCTGTGCAACATGGAAAATGCTCTCCAGAGGACTATTCAAGGATCACCCACTTCCTAGCTAAAGCTAATATTGTGTTTCCTGCAAGTATTACTCATACTTGTTTCATCAACACCGCCCACATTGAAAAACAAGGCTTTATTTTGACACTTAAAAATTGCAAGCTACCAAGAATACATGAATGCCCTGGGAAATTAATCTAATTAGATTTTAGAATGTGGGTGTGAAATCCTCTAGAATTAGTGTTTATAATGAAATATTTGTTTCCTTTTTTAGTAACGTATACGTGTACTAGTTTCAGGCTACTAATGTGTCTCATTAAAAAAATGTTAAAATCTGTGGCTATCTAGCTGGCCCAGTCAGTAGAGCGTGTGACTCTTGATCTCGGGGTCGTGAGTTTGAGCCCCACATTGGGTGTAGAGATTACTTAAGAATAAAATCTTCTAGGGGCGCCTGGGTGGCTCAGTGGGTTAAGCCTCTGCCTTTGGCTCAGGTCATGATCCCAGGGTCCTGGGATCGAGCCCCGCATCGGGCTCTCTGCTCAGCGGGAAGCCTGCTTCCTCCTCTCTCTCTCTGCCTGCCTCTCTGCCTACTTATGATCTCTCTCTCTGTCAAGTAAATAAATAAAATCTTAAAAAAAAAAATAAAATCTTCTAAAGGAATGTTAAAATCACAAAAGACCAAATTATGTATATTATATTACAGAATTTTGAGAGTATAAAAGTTGGTGGGCTTTTTTTTGGAGAGTATACAAGTTTTCTTGTTTTTGTTTTTGTCTTTTTAATGTATTTATTTGACAGAGAGAGTGATCACAAGTAAGCAGAGAGGTAGGCCGAGAAGCAGGCTCCCTGCTGAGCAGAGAGCCCGATGCGGGGCTTGATTCCAGGACCCTGGGATCATGACCTGAGCTGAAGGCAGAGGCTTTAACCCACTGAGCCAGCCAGGCGTCCTGAGTATACAAGTTTTTAATATTGATTAATCATGGTCCTCCAATTGGACCAACTTTTAACTCATAAATCTCATCCCATTTGCAAATTCTGTGTTAAATATATGAAAAGTTTAAACAACTTCAGTTTAAATAGATTCAAACCAACACCCACCCCCAACAACAAAAAGAGGAAACTTCCAATTTCATATTGTAAAAGTTATAATACCTGCTCACGTTTAAGCTATAATATCACAATAGCTGTGTTGTGCATTTTTTGACATTTAGAACCTGCCATTCTAGTAAATAGAATGAAGGTTTTACGAAGAATTAGCTCTTAGACTAACGTCTGTCATTTAGTGTATAAAGTTCAGCAGGTACAGCCTCCCTTTGTACTTCTCTACCCTCTTTATGGATTAGGAAAGTAGAAATAGCTCATAAATTACATAAACTCTATAGTTCTTGTAGTCTTTTCACGTGCACTGTGCCCTATCGCCTTACACACTGTTGAAAAGTTGTTATCCCATCACTGATGACTGAGAGCTTATCAAGTCCCGTGGGCCATACAAAGTGTTTTCCATCCGTCACCTCATTTATTCTTCCCAAGAACCCAGTGAACTAAGCCCCATCATCTCAGCATCTGGGAAGAAGATGCTGAGAAGGGTTAGATGTGCAGGGTTTTGATGGGAAGTAACACACACCAGTAAAGAGGGAAGAAGTGTGATTGGGAGAGGGAGCCCTGGGACCAGGACGCAGACTGACAAAGTCTCTGCCAGCTCCAGGCAAAGATTACCCATTCAAGGAATCTCACATTTTACAGAAAGGGCCAGGCTGTTGTAGTGCCTTGCATGTTCATTGGCCAAAGGCTACGCCAAGAGCAGTGTGACCTTGGCTGCCATCTTGCTCAGTCTTGGATGGGTGGTTGCCATAAGAAGACCATGACCTTGGCTCCCAAGATAAGGTCGACCCTATAGTCTGCTAACTATACTCCTTGCAGTCAGGCTGCGAATTCTTTCTGGAAGGGAGAACTTTCTGGAAGCGGGACGTCTCTGCATTGACCACAGCCACACCATGAATGTCCCCTTTATAGGAAAGGAAGTTGAAGCTCAGAAGGGCAAAGTAACTTGCCCAAGTTCACAGAGGGGGAAATAGAGATTCAATTCCACATCTCTGGGCGGTAAGAGCCCTCTTCCTCAGCCTTTAAAAATTGTTGAAGTTCAGGGGCGCCTGGCTGGCTGGGTTGGTGGAGTGTGTGACTCTTGATCTCAGGGTTGTGAGTCAAGCCCCACATTGGGCAAAGAGATTACTTAATAAAACAAACATTTAAATAAATAAAAAAATAAAATTTCTAAGTTAATGCCTTCAAAAAGATTGTTGTTGTTTGAACTTTTTATTATGGACATTTTCTTTTCTTTTTTAAAGATTTTATTTATTTATTTGACAGACAGAGATCACAAGTAGGCAGAGAGACAGGCAGAGGGGGTGGGGAAGCAGGCTCCCTGCTGAGCAAAGAGCCAGATGCGGGGCTTGATCCCAGGACTCTGGGATCATGACCTGAGCTGAAGGCAGAGGCTTTAACCCACTGAGCCACCCAGGCGCCCTGTTATGGACATTTTCAAACATACTTACACTGAGTAATATCATGAGCCTTACGGCCTTACCATCCGGCTTGAAAGTCATCAGTGTGTTGCTGTTCTTTTCTCATCTTTTCGGCCCCACTGGGTTTATTTAGAGCCCCTGGTTTTCTCCACCACCTCTTGTAATGCTAGCCTGCTGCCTCCCTTTTCTAATGTATCTGTTACTATTGACTAATTTATTTTTAGAGAAAGAGAAGGCGGTGGGGGAGGAGCAGAGGGAGAGAGAGAGAAAGAACCTTAAGCAGGCTCCATGCCCGGTGTGGAGCCAAGCCTAAGATCATGCATGACCCGGAGCTGAGATGAAGACTCAACTGAACGAGCCACTCAGGGCTAACCCACTTTTCTGAGCAATCAGGCAGAGAACCAAAATTCTGCCCATCTCTTAAAATGTGAAGACCGGAGAGAACCCCATTGTTAAGTGCCCAGTGCACCTTGATTAGAGGACTTAAGTGTATCCTTTTATAAGCTAACAAGAACTGTGTGAGCTTAATAGTTTTCTCCATTTATTTGTTTGTTTATTTATTTATTAAAGAGTTTATTTATTTATTTGACAGAGATCACAAGCAGGCAGAGAGGCAGGCAGAGAGAGAGGGGGAAGCAGGCTCCCTGCGGAGCAGAGAGCCCGATGCGGGGCTCCATCCCAGGACCCTGAGACCATGAACTGAGCTGAAGGCAGAGGCTCAACCCACTGAGGCATCCAGGCACCCCTAGTTTTCTCCATTTAATAAAGGAGTCTCGGAGCAGTGAAACTACTGACCAGACTCCATCAAACCACGAATGCTTGCACTCGTGCTACAGGTTTACGTTGGTTGTATTTTTTTTTTTTTAAGATTTTATTTATTTATTTGTCAGAGAGAGAGAGGAGCGAGAGCAAGCACAGGCAGAGTGGCAGGCAGAGGAAGAGGGAGAAGCAGGCTCCCTGCTAAGCAAGGAGCCCAATGTGGGGCTCGATCCCAGGACGCTGGGATCATGACCTGAGCTGAAGGCAGCTGCTTAACCAACTGAGCCACCCAGGCGTCCCCGTTGGTTGTATTTTTGTTTTATTTTTTTGTTGTTTGTTTTTTGCTGATACCAGACAAGCATAGTTGGGAAACTGTATCTTCTGTATTCATAGCTTACAAGCCCTTTTCTACCCGTTGCTCACTCATACTTCTCCATTAGTGATACCGGTTTGGCTCTCTACACCCTTTGCTGTTACTCATATCGAGAAGCATTGAGAACCAGTGACTCCCTGGGCTGAGCACTGTAGCCCCAGCGGAAACTGTTATGAATGAAGCATATATTCCAGCAGGTATCTCGTGTGTGTCTAGTGGTTCCTTCATTTTTTCAAATCCAAAGTTAATTTTTTCTTCCTTTCTAGTTTAAAGAAATTAACTTGTAAAAGTATTAAGAGTAAGGTCAAGTTTCTGATTTCGTTGTGTCCCAAAAGTATGTCTTGCTGTAAAGTATTTTTGTTGTTGTTGAAAAAAGCATTTCTTTTTTATTAAAGTGGGAAAGAATGAAGAGGTTCTAGAAATTGACCATTTGGGGGTGCTCTGGCAGTCCCATGCAGGACCTGCAAAGTTTTGGTTCTCAGGGACTAAGAAAACAAAAACATCTCCCCTGCTACCTACAGCAAAAGAAAACATGGCACCTTTAAAAGGATCTATTCCCTTTATATTTTGTTTGCACAACCAAAACTGAGAGCAGGTTCCTGAAATGCATTAAAATACCCAACAGGTTCTTGGGAGAAATGGTGTGGGCGTTGCCAGGTGAGAGAGAAAGCACAGCAGAGCCCAGCTAGGGCTGTGCTCCTTGCCTAACCTAACACTTATTAGCATTAGTGTTGGGCAAGCCCTCACATTTCTGTTCCTTGGTTTCCCCACCCATAAAGTGGTATGATGATGTTTGCTTCCTCTTCCTGAGAAATCAGAAAGGTGAGTGCTTGTTTGTGAAGTGCTTTGAGATGGTTCAATGAGAGGTGATGGGTAAATCCGAATTAATGTAATAATGGGGAGGAAAAAAGCCTTGTTCCTTGGAAACCAATTGCAGAATTCTGCTGCAGTCAGGACTCGTGAAAAATGAGCAGTTCACTGTCCTAGCCTTCTGGTTTTCACAGTAAAGTCTTTGTCCTTCGATTTAAAATTCTTTTTACATGTTAACAATAAAATAATAGTAGGAAAATGCCTGGAAATCGTTGCTTTGGAAAGGAAGTCTGGATTTTAGGAGACCATGAATGTTTATCTCTTTTCTTTACAAATTTTTTTTAGTATAAAATGCACTCCAGGGGGACGTGGGTGACTCATTCGGTTAAGCGTCTCCCTTCAGCTCAGGTCATGATCCTGGGGTCCTGGGATCCAGCTCCGTGTCAGGCTCCCTGCTCAGTGGGGAGTCTGCTTCTCCCTCTCCTCTCCCTCTGCTCCTTCTCCCACTTGCGCTCTCCCTCTCTCTCTCTCAGGTAAATAAATAAAATATTTTTTTAAAAATAAATGCATTCCGGGCGCCTGGGTGGCTCAGTGGGTTAAAGCCTCTGCCTTCAGCTCAGGTCTGATCCCAGAGTCCTGGGATCGAGCCCCACATCGGGCTCTCTGCTCCTCGGAGAGCCTGCTTCCTCCTTTCTCTCTGCCTGCCTCTCTGCCTACTTGTAATCTCTGTCTGTCAAATAAATAAATAAAATCTTTAAAAAAAATGCATTCCAAAACACTGACCATACCGATATTTAGCAATATACTTGGGTCTACTAAGATATAATTTTAATGTTACCTCTCCAGGGGAAGTAGCTTTGTTTGGCTATTATTACCACATTTTTAAAAAGTTATTCTGTGATTGGGACTCTTGGGTGGCACAGTCTTTTGGGCATCTGACTCTTGGTTTTGGCTCTAGTTGTGATCTGTGGGTGGTGGGATCCAGCCTACATTTCTTCGTCTTTCTTCTCCCTGTGCCCCTCCCACTCATGCTCTTTCTCTCTCAAATAAATAAATCTTCAAAAAAATTTTAAGAAGTAAAGTAATTCTGTCAGATCACGAGAAAAATATTGTAACTGTGTATGTTAACTAGACTAGTGATCATTTCACAATAAATACAAACAGAATCATTATGTTGTACATCTGAAACTAATAATGCTATATGTCAATTCTGTCTCAATTTCTAAAAAAAGGTTATTCTGAAGTCACATTATGTTCCCCCCCCCAAAAGCTGGATGTTTGCTGCTTGAGACCACAATCTGATGAATTATTCTACATATCGGCTTAGTTTGAGATTGACTTCTACTTAGCAAAGGAAACTAAGAAGCTTAAAAGTATCTGCCCTAGGATGGATATATATGGAAATGCCTGGCATTGTTTGGGCAAAGAAATTTGGATTTTATGAGTGTGTTTGTACATATAAATTTAGTTTTTCACTGTGACTTTAAATTTTTAGATTTAAATTTACTTAGCCTTAAAAGTAGGTTATCTAGTATTATTTGTCCTAGTTCTGTGAAAAGTGTTGGTATTTTGATAGGGATCGCATTAAATCTGTAGATTGCTTTGGGTAGTACGGGCATGCTTTGGGTAGTACAGGCATGTAAACGATATGTGTCTCTACCAAAATAAAAAGCGTTTGTATGGTGAAGGAAACCATCAACAAAACAGAAAGATGACCTACTGAATGAGAGAAGATATTTGCAAATGATATATGTGATAAGGGATTAATATCCAAAATATATAAAGAACATGTATAACCCAGCACCAAAAAACCCCCACAAATAATCCAATTAAAAATGGGCAGAGACCTGAACATTTTTCCAAAGAAGACATCCAGATGGCCCACAGACACATGAAAAGATACTCGACATCACTCATTATCAGAGAAATGCAAATCAAAACCACACAGAGATATTACCTTACACCTGTCAGAATGACTAAAACCAAAATGACAAGAAAAAACATATGTTGTGAGGATGTAGAGAGAAAGGAGCCCTTGTGCCCTGTTGATGGGAATGAAAATTGGTGCAGCCACCATGGAAAACCATATGGAGGCTTTTCAGAAAACTAGAAATTGAATTACCATATGATTCAGTAATTCCACTAGTGGATATTTACCCAAAGAAAACAAAAACTCTAAGTAGGTTCCACACCCAGCATGGGGCTTGAACTCATGACCCTGAGATGGGGTTACCTGCTCTACTGACTGAGCCAGCCAGCTGCACCGAAGACAAAAACTCTAATTAATTTGAAAAGATACATGCAGGGGCGCCTGGGTGGCTCAGTGGGTTAAAGCCTCTGCCTTCAGCTCAGGTCATGATCTCAGGGTCCTGGGATCCAGCGGCTCTCTGCTCAGCAGGAAGCCTGCTTCCTCCTCTCTCTCTCTGTCTGCCTCTCTGTCTACTTGTGATTTCTGTCAAATAAATAAATAAAATCTTTAAAAAAAAAGAAAAGATACATGCACCCCTATGTTTATTGCAGCATTATTTGCAATAGCCTAGATATGGAAGCAGCCCAAGCATCTACCCACAGATGAATGGATAAAGAAGAGGTGATGGATTGACTTAGCCATAAAAAAGAATGAGATCTTGCCATTGTAAGAACATGGATAGACCTCCTAGAGCGTAAAATGCTAAGTGAAATAAGTCAGAGGAGGAAGAGATACCATTTGGCTTCATTCATAATGTGGAACTTAAGAAACAAAACAAACAAAGAAAAAAAAGAGGCAATAAAATAGAATCTTAAATACAGAGAACACACTGATGGTTGCAGAGGGGAGGGAGTGGAGAGATGGGTGAAACAGATAAAGGGAATTAAGAGTACGCTTATCCTGATGAGCACTGAGTAATGTATACCTATTATTGAATCATTATAATGTATACCTGAAACTAATATAATGCTTTATGTTAATTATACTTAAAAAAAGATTTCTCCCCTGGGGAAAAAATATATGTTTATAAAAAATAAAATTTAAAAAAAAAGAGTTCTCATTTGTACAATGAGGATTTAATCATTAAATAATGTTCCATTTTTAAAAAAAGTTTGTCTACTTGCGTTCAATTTTCAAAAGATACTAAGGTGTACATGGAAAGTTTCATCCTAGGATAGATTTAATTCTTTTTTTTTTTAAGATTTTATTTCTTTATTAGAGAGCAAGCATGAGCAGGGGGAGGGGCAGAGAAAGAGGGAGAGGCAGGCTCCTCACTGAACCGGGAGCGGGACTCTGGGCTCTAGCCCGGGACCCTGAGACCACGACCTGAGCTGAAAGGAGACGCTTAACCGCCACCCAAGTGCCACGGACAGATTTAATTCTAGATTCCTGTGATTGTTTTTGGTAAGAGGATTGGTGATGCTGGTGGCAAATAATTACGACTTTGGAATGTAAAAGAAGAAACTAAACAAAATTATAAAAATTATGTCAGATGATACAGGTACGATGTGTATGATTGAGATGTCCGTATTTTGTCCACAGTGCCCATTTTTTTGAGAACCTACTAGGTGCCAAGACATGGTTCTGGTCCTCAAGCTTCTTATAATCCAGTAGGGGTGCAGAAATACAGACAAATCACAGCACAGTGTGACAAGGACCAAGGTGGGGTCACTCCACAGGAATATGTTAGCAGGAATTTAACAGCTGAGAAGTGGCATCTGTGTGGAATCCTATAGGACGAGCTAATTATATAGGCGAAGCGGTATGGGCAGGTAGGGGGAGGCAGGAGGGGTCAGGTTGGGAAGGCGATCCAAAGCCTTGCAGGAACTGGGAGTAAATGGTATGTCCAAAAGGTCCATACCTATAAGAGTACATGGGACTGGGGAGTGAGCAGAGCACATCAAGAGGAGCCTAAAAAGGTAGACTGAGGTTGACAGCTATGTGAGCCCTGTGGCTTGGCCTTGAGGGCACACAGCTGTCCTTGAAGGGAGGAAAGCAGGGAGCCACTTCGTCTCCTTCCTGCAGGGTGGGGGTTGGACAGAAGCTAATTGCTGGAGGCCCTATTAGGTTTGAGGCCTGATTGGGTTCATTGCTTGGGTTGGAGTACAGAGCAGCCCCTAGTACTATTTTTATATGGGTGGAATTAGGTTAGAATGAATTGCTAGGGGGCCTTGGATGCTTCTAGCAGGGTGCATCTGGGGTGGCGAGCCCTGGGATTGGGAGGGTGAGGCCAATTCACCGCTTTTGGCTTGTGGGTTAAATAGTATGTCAGCTTCAGGTCTGTTCATCCCTCAGCTGGGCACAAAACCAAAGCCTGCAGTCACTTCTTTCTGGTCCTCTCTCTGATCCTGCTCCAATGGTACTACCGTGGCCGGTTTGGCCAGGGGTCTCTACTTCGACTTTATTAAGCTAACGGATTTGGGATTTTCAATATGCCTGGAGGTGACTTCCGCTCACCAAATTCCCAAGACTGATGGATAAGCTGAAATGCACATTTTAAATCTTTCTTTTTTTTTTGTTTGTTTATTTATTAGAGATCACAAGTAGGCAGAAAGGCAGGCAGAGAGAGAGGAAGGGAAGCAGGCTCCCCGCTGAGCAGAGAGCCAGATGTGGGGCTCCATCCCAGGGCCCTGGGATCATGACCTCAGCCAAAGGCAGAGGCTTTAACCCACTGAGTCACCCAGGAGCCCCTGCACATTTTTTTTTTTTAAAGATTTTATTTATTTATTTGACAGAGATCACAAGCAGATGGAGAGGCAGGCAGAGAGGGGGGGGGGGGGAAGCAGGCCCCCCCGCTGAGCAGAGAGCCCGATGCGGGACTCGATCCCAGGACCCTGAGATCACGACCCGAGCCGAAGGCAGCGGCTTAACCCACTGAGCCACCCAGGCGCCCCGCCCCTGCACATTTTAAATGTATAATGAGAAGTGTATCCGTAAAGGGACGAGGTGTTCGTATTTGCCGATCTGCACATTTTCTCCCTGTAGGCTACTCTTATGTGGAAAGCTAAATTCTATACCAAGTTTCTTGGAGAGCATCAAAGCAAAATAGATTTGGATGAATTTCATGTCTCGTAACACCAAGTTATGGAAACCTGAGGCCTCTGTCTCTTCTGGAGGGATAGATTTGCATTAAGAATAGAGTAGTGTGGGGGCGCCTGGGTGGCTCAGTGAGTTAAAGCCTCTGCCTTCAGCTCAGGTCATGATCCCAGTGTCCTGGGATGGAGCCCCGCATCCGGCTCTCTGCTCAGCGGGGAGCCTGCTTCCTCCTCTCTCTCTGCCTGCCTCTCTGCCTACTTGTGATCTCTGTCAAATAAAAAAATAAAATCTTAAAAAAAAAAAGAATAGAGTAGTGTGTTTCACACATGCATATAAATGATTCCTTTTTCTTTATTCTTTCTTTAGACAGTCTGCAGAGTATTTGATTATGTTTAGACCTTTTTAATTCGAATCTCTGTTCAGTCTTGCATCCCTGAGATTACATTCGAGGACCCAGATTTGATACTGGGTGTTCATCAGTTTCTCACTTTATAGCATTTCCCAAACTGGCAAGTCTGAGCATCTGTCATTTGAAAAGCTCTCCTAGGTCATTCTGATGTGACTCCACGAGCGCTGTCTCACACTTTGATTCCTTCTCATGCATTCTCGGTTTCTGCTCGTTTTAATTCTTTATAAGAAATGTAAAATGTAGCCAGTTGTGATTTACTCCGGTGCTGCTAAGTCATCATGAATTCATTCAACAAATAGTATTGACCACTTACCAGAGGCCAGACATTATTCTGGGCAAAGGGAAAATGGCAGTGAACCAAAATGTAAAAAATATTGCCCTTCTATGTGGTCTTTCTATATGTGTCTCTATTTTTTCAAGATTTTATTTTTAAGTAATCTCTACACCCGATGTGAGGCTTGAACTCAAACCCCAGAGATAATGAGTCTTCATGCTCGGGGCGCCTGGGTGGCTCAGTGGGTTAAAGCCTCTGCCTTCGGCTCAGGTCATGATCCCAGGGTCCTGGGATTGAGCCCTGCATCAGGCTCTCTGCTCAGCGGGGAGCCTCCTTCCCCTCTTCTCTCTGCCTGTCTCTCTGCCTACTTGTGATCTTTGTCTGTCAAATAAATAAATAAAATCTAAAAAAAAAAAAAAAAAGAGCCTCATGCTCTGCCAACTGAGCCGAGGAGGCACCTCTCTGTATAATATATGTGATCATGATAAATGCTATGGAGAAAAATAAGGGTGTAAGATACCGGGAACTGAAGGATTAGGGTTGATGGGGAGGAGAACAAGAGTATCGTGCTGGACGTCTTTGCAAGTTGCCTGTTAGCTATTGAAGTATATTTAATGCCAAGTCGATAGTTAAATACATGCATTTGGAGCTCTGGGGACAGGTCCCAGCTATTTCGGTCTTTTGGTATCGGATTGCCCAATATATGCTTAGGTGATCAGAAAAACTAGAATTAAAGTAGTAAAATTCTGAGCTCTTGTTACAGTGATATTCCTCCAAGGACTAACTTTATTATTACTATTTTTTTAGTAATCTCTATGCCAAATGTGGGGCTTGAACTCATGACCGGAGATCAAGAATCACGTGCTCTTTTGACTGAGCCAGAAACGCGCTTTCCTCCACGCACTCTTACTTAACTTCAGGACTCCGTCACCTGGCAAAACCGTCATGATACGCTGCCCTTTTGGATGGTGGCTGTTCTGTTTGCTGAACTGTTTACCTTCCTGAGAATCATTATGTGGGACTTGTTTTATAGAGGGAGGAGTACAGGCAATTAAGAGTTGATTGATTTTGTAAATTCTTAGAAGAGCACCATAAACAGATCTTGAAGCTTTGATGTGCTTAGAAGTAAAACTAATGCACCATTTCAAAAATGAGCAAAATAAAAACAAATGGCCAGCGCTGGGCATTCTGTTATTGGTAATGATCAGAGAAGTGAATGTCACACACGCATCTTTTTAATAGGGTTTTGGAGACGGTCTCCTAGGGTACATTCTACCTCTCTGAGGGTTGTCTGCACACTTGTTCTGACATTGGGTGATGAGTAGGGAGGGAATGTTCAGGATTATTCTATTCACACCTTGTTGACAGAGATCTCTGTTGTACCTGATCCTGTTTCATTTTCCTTTCTGTTTCTCAGAGATGATTTAAAATGGGTAATACTGGATCATCAAATAAATCGGCTTTGGGGAGAGATCGACTTCGAATGGTGTCAGAATCTGCTTTGCACAGATTGCCACAACAATATTTCCCATTGCACACGTTCTTAAAAAATATATATATTTTTTGATTTATTCATTTGAGAGAGAGCATGAGTGAGGGGAAGGGGCTAAGGGAGAGGGAGAAGCAGACTTCCCACTGAGCAGGGAGCCGGACATGGGGCTCCATCCCAGGACCCCAGGAGCATGACCTGAGCCGAAGGCAGATGCTTAACTGAATGAGTCAGCCGGGTGCCCCTCTCATTCCACATGTTTGTTTGTTTGTTTGTTTTTAAAGATTTTATTTATTTATTTGACAGAGGGAGAAATCACAAGTAGGCAGAGAGGTAGGCAGAGAGAGAGGGGGAAGCAGGCTCCCTGTTGAGCAGAGAGCCCGATGCAGGGCTCAATCCCAAGACCCCGAGATCATGACCTGAGCGGAAGGCAGAGGCTTAACCCACTGAGCCACCCAGGTGCCCTTCCGCATGTTCTTAGAATGTGACTGCTTCTGTTCAGAGGAAAGAGAGAGGGCTTACATCCCCTCCTCTTGACCTTGGCAGTTCTTTGGAATGCCTTGACCAACACGGTATGGGAAAGGGATGCCCTGTGATTTCCATGGCAAGATCACAAATATGGTGTCCACTTTCACCTTGTTTCTTTCGGGATGTTACTCTTAGAACCCAGGGCCGCCTTGTTAGGAAGCCAGACAGTCCACATTGTATGAAGAAGCCAACCCTAGAGGTTCCTGCTGACAGCCCAATTGAGGTCTCAGCCAACAGTGAGAATCAGCTGCCGGCCATATGAGTGAAAGTCTTCCAGATGATTCTATCCCTCCGCCATCGAGTCCCCACAGCCTTTCAAGCTTTTTCACTTGGGGCCCCAGCCATGGAGGAACAGAGATAAGTTGTCCCTGTCAAATTGCTGACCCATAATAAAATGGTTGTTTCCCACTAAGTTTCAAGGGTGATTTATTTGACAATAATAACTAGAACAATATCCTTGGATGTCATCATAGATAATAGTAATAGCAGTAGATGTCATCGTAGATGATAGTGACACTGCCCCTCTCTATTTATTCAACAACAGGACTACCATGTACCCTCTTACTCTACCCTAAAGAGAAAAATAAGATCACTTTCTTTTTGAAGAAATCCCTCAGAATATGAAGTTGAAAAGTGGAAGAACATTAATAAAAAACATTAAAGATAAGTTTTTATACTTATTTTCTCTGATGCCCCCTGTGTCATTCTTAATAAAAATCACATTTTGTACCTTGTGGTCAAAGCCATCCACCTGCAGAAGAGGACGCTTCATTGTGATTCCCTTTTGTAAGAAATTATTTTGCCAGGGCGCCTGGGTGGTTCAGTGGGTTAAAGCCTCTGCCTTCGGCTCAGGTCATGATCCCAGGGTCCTGGGATTGAGCCCCGCATCGGGCTCTCTGCTCAGCAGGGACCCTGCTTCCCCCTCTCTCTCTGCCTGCTTGTGATCTCTCTCTGTCAAATAAATAGATAAAATCTAAAAAAAAAAAAAAATCATTTTGCCAGTTTTTCCTCCTCCAAATCCATCTCCTCTTTGAGATGGAAGCCATGCTGATCTACTTCAGAAGTGCCGTTTGAGGAATATCCAATAAAATGCGAATTTTTCCATGTTCTGGAGGCAGTGAATCTGCCGGACAGACTAAAGCTAAACATACGGATCTAGTTCTGTCTGTGCTACCCATTCACTCTGCGTCTTCACTCTCTGAGTGAGCGACTTGGGCTAGATAAGTCTCTAACGGGTGTTTATTTAAAAATCGCTCTATTTTATTTTCATGAGACTTCTACAGCGTAGTCAGTGTGCCCTGTTGTTCGAGAGTTCTGGTCCGGAGCCAGACTGCTTGGTCCGTAGCCTGATCCTAACTATGTGAGTAATTCTGGGCCTGTCATCTAACCTCAGTTCCTTCATCTGTAAAATGGGGATAATCGTATCGCCAGCTTTCTAAGTTCAGAGAGAATGTCAAGTGAGCTAATGAGTAGTTTTGAGCAGTAAATATCTGACACAACAAGCAGTATGAGCATTGGCTGTTGTTAGTCACCTTTATGTGCTGCTGGTCCTGAGAATACTTCATTCATGTCTTGAATCTCACATCCAGAAGAAACCAGAGGGCCATTTCCTCATTAGGGGTGTAGAAGTGATCCATGAATTGGGTATAAACTAGACTGTGCGACCTTGAGTCCGTTCAACTCCAGTGTTGTAAGGTAACCTGAATTCTGGGATCGGTTGACGCTGAGAAAGTTGTCCTAGGAGTGAGTCCTAATGCGTCGTAAGTCGGGAACGCATCCATGTCAATTACAGTAGAGTAGCTACCTCCAAGGCTAGAAGCTCTATTGGGAGATTTTATGTATAGTTCCCACACTGTAGCTCAAAGAAATGCTAATAATGTTAATAGGAGGTTTGTAAAAGGTTCCACAATTCCAAAAGTGACACATAAATAGAATCATTGGACACATTCCTTGAGTTGTCAGGCACTCTACGTGGATTGAGTGTCTTGGGTGTGACACTGTAGGCAAAAATATCAGGGACTGTTTTTGCTCAACAAGAGCTGTTTTGGCCGAGAAACCTGAATGGCTTGTTGTATGATTTATTTGTCACTTTGGTAGATCAGCAAATAAGGGAGGTAAATAACGCCATTCCCGAAAGACTTTCCATAGTCAGATGCTTCGTTTCTAGATAAAAATATTCAACAAGCTAATGGAGAAGAACGCTGGCTGATGGCTTCTTTCTTCTTCGCTTTCGGGATTTCTGTGGCTGTGAAGCCCCAGTAATTGTCCGAGTCAGAGGAGAAGAAAGCTCTCACGAGGAGTTGGAAACAGTTGGCTGAGAAAGAACGTGTGTCTGATGAACTCCAGGCAGATCTAGAGTTTATCTGAAAAAGACTGAAACCTCTAATAAAGCCGGTTGCAGAAATGTCAGTTGTGTTCAGTCAAGTATCACTAATATGTGGGGATCTATAAAAAAGATCTGTTTGTTTCAAAACGGGTGGTGTTTGCTTGAGGGACAGACCCCGCCCAGATCACATGGCTGGAATGTGCCTGCAGACTGTTCAGTGATTGCCAGGGTAGGCCACGCCGAAGATGACACTTATCTTGGTTTCTCAGTGTGGCAGAGACTAGGGTCACTCAAAGGGACAATGAAGGATTACAGTCATATGCTCTATTTACTTGGTAGTCTTTGAACTGTGGGCCAATCCTTAGGGATCAGGCAACCTCATAGGGAGTGAAGATAAAGAAAGAAAAGGAGAAAAGACAAGAGCCTAGGGGGAATGTAGGATTTGCTAATGTGGATGAAAGGCTGAGTTCAGGGAAATTGGGTAAAATGCTAAATGCCCAGAATTTTAAAAAAAACAAAAACAAAAACAAAAAAAACCCAACCTCTGGATACTGTAGGCAGCTCCAAGGGTGCTGTGGGGAGAACACTTAGGAACCTGGATTGCCTAATACGGCTGGAGTGGGAGAGCCTCAGACCTGAGTGCAGACCTAACAAGGCCCGAATGCCCCAGAGTTACAGCTAAATTTAGACAAGCCCAGCACTCTGTCTCTTCCAGCTGGTCTTGGTTTCTCATCCTTCAAGCAAGAGAACCTGCTGGAGCCTCAGCTCCTACTTCTTTGTCCTAGCTCCCACCCCCAACCCCCGCAACCCCTCCATCCCCCCCACCCCAGCCACCCCCCCCACCCCTGGCCCCGGGCTGGGGGGGAGCGGGGGGGTAAAGAGCCTGTTCCAGGTAGCTCCCTGTCCCTTCCCCTCCTCCGCTAGCCCTACTTGCAGACAGTTTCGTTTCAGTAACATCCTTCATGTAGTTACACACAGAAATGAACGCTGACCGTTCAGCATGCTAGGAGTCTCTGTTAAAGATGCAAAATTGGGGAAAAGTGGTGACCTTGAAAGCATGACGTATTTCTTGATTCTTTGTGTATTTTTGAATGAGCAGCTGTGCTCGTGGTACATATTTCCCCCAGTGACCCCTGCCCTTCCCTGGAGGCAGTCAAGGTTACGAGTTTCTTGTGAATTCTTCCAGGGAGCTCTCACGTGTTTGTACATAAAAGCCCCTCTCTTTACCATTCACACCTTTGGTCCCTTCCTTTGGATCACTTGCACTATCTCGGGGTTCTCTTTTCCTTTAGCTGCCTCCTTCTTGATGTAACTGTTAATTTTTATTATTATTATTATTTTTTTTAAGAAAGCCCTAGACCCAAAGTGGGGCTTGAACTCAGGATCCTGAGGTCAGGAGTCACATGTTATACTGACTGAGTCAGCTGGCTCTGAGCCT
Source organism: Lontra canadensis (assembly GCF_010015895.1). Lineage (NCBI taxonomy): Eukaryota > Metazoa > Chordata > Mammalia > Carnivora > Mustelidae > Lontra > Lontra canadensis. The sequence continues at coordinate 15,312,387 of NW_022631024.1, read as the reverse complement.
AACCCAAAAGTATCAATTCTTCTTTTTTTTTAAAATCTCTCTCTCTCTTTTTAAAAAAGATTTATTTATTTATTTTTGAGAGAGAGAGAGAGAGAGAGAGAGAGAGAGAAAGCATGTGCACGGTAGCTGCGGGGGTGGGCAGGAAAGCGGGGCAGGAGGGAGAGAGAATCCTCAAGCAGATGCTGGGCTGAGCAGGGAGCCTGATGCAGGACTCAATCCCAGGACCCCGAGACCATGACCCCAGCCGAGACCAAGAGTTGGCTGCCCGACCAACTGAGTCACCCAGGTGCCCCCAAAATATAATGGATATACTGAAACTTACTGTGGTCATTTAGATTGTTTTCAATATATTTCCTTATTAAAAATAGTACGGATTAGGGGCTTCTGGGTGGCTCAGTGGGTTAAGCGTCTGACTTAGGCTCATGACTCAGCTCATGATCTCAGGGTCCTGGGGTCGAGCCTTATGTGGGACTCCCTGCTCTGTTGGAAGTCTGCTTCTCTCCCTCTCCCTCTGCCCCTCCTCCGCTTGCACTCACTCTCTGAAATAAATAAATAAAGTCTTAAAAAAATAGCACAGATTAATACTCTCATGTGTTTTTTTGCCTGTGTGTTTGGAGGATGGACACCAGGAACTTGAATACACCAAACCACCCTCCACAGAGGCCTGAAACAGCCTGGGCTCTCTCGGGCAGATGTTAGAGTCCCCCGTGGTCCTCCATCCCCCCAGATGGTGTGTGGCCAACCATTTGGCTAATCAGTGGCTAAAAATGTGATGTTTAGATGTGATTTTAATTTTCCTGCATCTTTTCAAAGTTTAAGAACCATCTTTTTTTCTGTCAGCTGTTCTAGTCCTCTATTCAACTTTCCACTTAGGTGGTGACGAGCAGGATGCAAATGTGGTTTAACCAGTGAGCCCACGGCTAAGAGGCTAACGCAGAATGATCTCATTTTAGGTACCCAGAAAAGAGAGGCTAGATTAAATCTAATCTCCAGAACAAGCAGACTTAGACAAGAGCTTCTCTCTCTCTCAAGTTTATTTATTTATTTTTATTTATTTAAGTCATCTCTACACCCAGTGTAGTGTATAAACTCATAACCCCAAGATCAAGAGTTGCACGCTCCCCCAACTGAGCCAACCAGGCGCCCCAAGAGCTTGTCTCTTCTTTTTTTAGAAAAGATTTTACTTATTTATTTGACAAAAGCATATCAAGAGAGGGAACACAGGCAAGGGAAGTGGGAGAGGGAGAAGTGGGCTTCCCGTCCAACAGGGAGGCCAATGTGGGACTCCATCCCAGGGACCTTGGGATCATGACCTGAGCCAAAGGCAGATAGATGCTTAATGACTGAGACCCCCAGGCACCTTGAGCTTGTCTCTTTTAGCACTATACCATTCACCACTTAGACTCACTACCGTACCTGTGTACTTTTTTGTCATACCTTTACCGGAAAAAAAAAAAAAAATCTCCTAAGACGGTATTTGTAACTGTAACTTGGTATGCAATAGCAATTGTATTTCTAAACATTGAGTTCACTCTTGGTATAAAAAACAAGAGTGTGGCTATCAGACATTTTTATTCTCGAGGATATTAAAACAGAGCCTATTGTTCTATGCCTTTAGACCTGAAGCTTTGTAAACTCTTAGTAAATTTGTGCATTTCCTAGTTGTGATTATGTAAAAGATGCCTGATTAATGTACCAAGAGTACTCTTTTTTTTTTTTTTTAAGGTTTATTGAGCGATTTATTGAGCGAAAGCAAAGTGATAGTACAAAGCTTCCAAGGAGGGAGGGACTTGAAAGGGTTGCCAGGGAGTTTCTAAGTCTACCGGTTTTTATGGGCTTGTTGGTGGGTTGTTTTAATCTGATTAACCCTCCCTGTCATCCAGTGAGGTTTTGGTCATGTGGAAAAGGGTGGAGGACTCCTTCCAGGGCTGTGTAGAGTTCTTTTAAGGGTGGTTTCCTCTTAGGGTGGGGACCCATTGTCCCTGCCTGCCTGCCTTCCGATTATCCCTGTCATTCCCCACTCTGGAGAGGTAACCCTAACTGTGTTTCGCAAAGAAGGGCGATGACTGACCGTAGCTACTTCCTGCTGGTCAGGGATGTTGGATGGGGCAGCAGTCACGGTTCCTCTCATCCCCATCTATCAGGGAGTCCCCTGCACATGTCTGGTCTGGCATCCACGAGAGGCTCCATCTGAACCATCGCCTTTTAGCGTTAGATGGCTTTTACTGGTTAGTTGTCCTTAACAACGGTGGATATCCTGGACGAACCCCCAAAAATGTCTCAGGGGTTTTTTCTCCATTGGTGCCCGTGGTTCTTGGTCACACCACTTCGAAGAATGAAGAGGTAGACCAGAGAGTGGTGGGCAGCAAAGCAAAGTTTGTTGAGCGATAGCGAAGTATAAAGCTCCCAAGGAGGGAGGGGACCCGAAGGGGTAGCCCCGAAGCAGTACTTTTTTTTTTTTTAAGATTTTGTTTATTTGACACAGAGACAGTGAGAGAAGGAATACAAGCAGGGGGAGTGGGAGAGGGAGAAGCAGTCTTCCCCGTTGAGCAGGGAGCCTGATGTGGGGACTTGATCCCAGGACCCCGGGATCATGACCTGACCCAAAGGCAGATGCTTAACTGACTGAGCCACCCAGGCACCTGTGACGGGTCTTAAAAAAGTAATAGTGAAGATTAAAATTATTTATATTTATTGTCACAGAAGTGAGGGATACAAGGACGTTGGTTCTCTAAAGAGGTATACCTATGTTCAACCATCACATGGAAAGATGGTGAGCATCATTAGTCAGCAGGAAAATGGAAATCAAAACCACAAGATAGTACTTCACTCTGACTAGAATGACTATGTCCAAGAAAGTGGAAAATACCAAGTGTTAAGGAGGATGTCGAGACATCAGACCCCTCGTACATTGCTGGTGGAAATGTAAAATGGCTTAGCCACTGTGGAAGACGGGTTGGTGGTCCCTCAGAAAGCTCAACAGAATTCCTGGGATGCAGCCTTTACTGCACATAAAGCCCAAAGAATGGAAGATAGATATTCTAGTAAATACTTGTACAGGTGTTCGTAGCGACACTATTCACAGTCACGAAAAGGTGGAAACAACCCAATGTCCGTTGAGGATGAATGAATAAACAAAGTGTCGTCTGTCCACACAATAGAATATTATCCAGCCATAAAAAGGAATGGAGTACTGACCACGCTACAAACTTGGATGTGCCTTAAAGACATGCAGCTAAATGAGAGAAGCCAGACACAGAAGGTCACATGTTATGTGATTCTATTTATATAAAATATCCGGAATAAGTAAACCCATAGTGACAGAAAACAGATCAGTGTTTGCGGGGCTGGGAAAGGGAGAAACCAGGAACAACTGCTTCATGGCTACAGGTTTTTACTTTAGGGGATGAAAATATTTTGGATCTCAATAGAAGTAGTGTTGCACGACATTGTGATTGTACTAAATGGTGCTGAATTATTTACTTTAAAATGGTTAACTTTATGTTATGTGAATTTCATCTCAATTTTCATGTATTTTTTAAGAGTTTATTTATTTATTTGACAGAGAGAGACCACAGGGAGGCAGAGAGGCAGGCAGAGAGAGAGAGGGAAGCAGGCTCCCTGCTGAGCAGAGAGCCCGATGCGGGGCTCGATCCCAGGACCCTGAGATCATGACCTGAGCCAAAGGCAGAGGCTTTAACTCCCTGAGCCACCCAGGCACCCCTTCATCTCAATTTTAAAAAGAAAAAAGATACAAGACAGATTGGTACTGGGCATCTTAGTTGTCTTTATGAGGGCAAAGAAGTAATTCGGGAAGCGCATTGGTTTTTGGAAATTCAAGAGCCGTTGTAAATGGTGTATGAAACAATTGATCTTTAACTCTTCAGAAGGTTCTGTAAATGTTTCCCAAGTAATTAAAGGATTGCTGTGTTGTGTTTGAAGTCTCCCTCCTGATTGCCTACATAATCTTGTTGCAGAACAGGTTGTAAGGGTATATTAGGCACTATTTAAAATTATACCCACAACATTAAACCAGACTCAGAGGATTAATTGGAATTGTTCTTTCTGCAAATTAATTTTCCACCAATCAGTTGTGCAGCTGTCTACTAAAACCAGTATTTACTGGCTTTTAGTCCATCCGGCTAATGGCAGTTTTCTCGCAGTGTGTGCAAAGCGTGAGCCGAGGTAGAAGGGGATGGACGGAGCTCACAGTGAGCGGTCAGGGTTGACTTTTTTACACCTTACTGTGATTATAGTGTGTGACTGAAAATAACTATTTAGTTCTTTTTAAAAGCTACTATAGTTAGATTGGCTATAAACATCATTTATTTACCTGTGTTGCCACTCACCTCCACAAACACATGTGCAAGGCACTGAGTTGGCTGCCGTGGGGGACAGATACGAAGACCTGATAGCTGTCCCTATGTTTAATAGGGATGAGGTTTCCAGAAATTGCTATAATAATTTTTCCTTACCTGAAAGCCCATCTGTTTTGAATGACCAGTTTCATGGGATCTTTTACCAGGGGTACTTTGGAAAGATAGGCAGCGATGTGACATTGTTTTGGAGAAGTCTTCTGTTTTTTTAAAGCAGAGGTGGGAATCTGTGTGAATGGGTTCATTAATGATTTTAATAAGTCTTAGTAACGGAGGATGTTCGAAGGAAGTCTGACTCTGTGCTGGCCTCCTGGCATTTTATGTTCTCGGTTGCTCCTAGAAGGGCTAAAAGCTGCTGGCTGCTGGAGACGATGGAGCTTTTCTAAGTTCTTGAGCGGTCACCTCCCTAGAATCTTTTTAGGCATTTCAGAGCAGAGTGCGAGAGATTTCAGGTTTCAGTGAGACTGAATTTCTGCTGAGCTCGTGCGGCATATCATTAATTCATCGTTCTTGTCGGTAACTCATTGTTATCACTAGCACCTTTTGGTTTTATGTTGGAGTGAGATAGTTTACATGTTACAGAAATAGTCTTTTTTTTTTTTGAGATTGTATTTATTTATTTGAGAGAGAGAGAGAGAGCGAGAGCATGAGCATGGAGGGGTGAGGGAGAGGGAGAAGCAGGCTCCGTGCTGAGCACAGAGCCTGACGCGGGGCTCCATCCCACCCACAGCCCTGAGATCATGACCCGAGCTGAAATGAAGAGCTCGATGCTCAACTGACTGAGCCACCCAGGCGCCCCTGGAAATAGTAGTTTTAAAACAATCATTGTTATGTTTCGTCTCAAGTATACAACATTTAGTAAAGCAGAAAAGTGGAGTGGGGAGTGGGAGGAATAATGCCAACACAGGAAAAGTTAGAGGCGTTTCTGAAGTAGCCTGATTGGGGCGTCCGGGTGGCTCAGTTGGTTAAGCATCCGACACTTGGTTTTGAGTCAGGTCGTGATCTCAGGGTTTTGAGGTTGAGCCCTGCATCAGGCTCCCTGCTCAGCTAAGAGTCTTTCTGGGGTTTACCTTCTGTTCCTCCCCTCACTTGGGCTCCTTCTCCAAATAAAAAAAAAATAAATAAGAAGGCCCATGTTCGTGTGTGTTGCTGATGGGAAAATAAACCTGGGTCACAGGGGTCTCTTACTTAAGGTGAAGTCACTGCCATTGAAGCCATTTGTTTTTTGTTTGTTTTTATTTTGTTTTTGGAGATTTTATTTTTCAAAGAGAGAGAGCACAAGTAGGGGCAACGGCAGGCAGAGGGAGAAGCTTCCCACTGAGCAAGGAGCCCGATATGGGGATTCGGGACTCGATCCCAGGGCCCTGGAATCGTGACCCGAATCAAAGACAGACGCTTAACTGACTGAGTTACCCAGGCGCCCTTGTTGTTGATGCCATTTTGTTTCATGCCAGGGTTTCAGGAGCCAAAGGAAATTTCTCCTCTTAGCATTCCCATTGAGAAATGTGATTAAAACATAGTTCTGTTGCCTAAAAGGCAAGTCATCAGAACAGCTCTAAACAGTTACTTTCCAGTTCTGGAGCCTTTTTTGTTTTTTATCTAGTGAAGGCTTGTTGAAATAGTCCAGTATTTAGACGGATAAAATCAGCCTTGTGCCTGGGACTACTCGAAAACTTGAGGTTTCTCCCTGGCCAGCCTTCGCTGTGAAAACCTAACCAGACAACAAGACAAACAAATCACACAATTGCTGACTTCTTTCCAGCTATTTATTGCCAAATTTGAATTTATGCAGCCAATTTTGGCTCCAGATGGAGTAGTCATGAATCTGTTTTGGAGCTTTATTCATTGATTTTTGTAAACATTAGAGCAAATTATAAAATTGATATTCTGAAATATTTTCTTAAATCTCTCCGTGGATGTATCTTTCATCCAAAAAAAAAAAAAATCACTATAAAACCCATAAAGACTTTTTATGAAACCAATGCATTCAACTTGTCAGCTTAATCCAAAAATACAATGTTGGCTGCTTTATGTTGGATTTTATCTGAGGAAAGAATATATTGGTTTGATTGTCTTTTCTTTTTTTCTCTTTTTTTTTTTTAAGATTTTATCTATTGATTTTACAGAGAGATCACAGTAGGCAGAGAGGCAGGCAGAGAGAGAGAGAGAGAAGCAGGTTCCCTGCCAAGCAGAGAGCCCAAAGTGGGGCTTGATCCCGGGACCCCGAGATCATGACCTGAGCCCAAGGCAGAGGCTTAACCCATCGAGCCACCCAGGCACTCCTGATTGTCTTTTCTGATGTAGTATTTTACTATTTCTAGCCATCAAAAGGTGTTTCTTATTTGCTTGAAATAAAGTCTCCACTTCAGGTTTTCAGGGGACAGAATTTTCAGAGTTTGTAGAAATTCTGTTAATATAATCTAGCTACGATCTAGTCTTCTTTACCTCCAATTTTACTTTTTTTTAAGATTTTATTTATTTATTTTAGAGAGAGAGCACAAGTTGTGGGGAAAGGCAGAGGGAGAAAGAAAATCCCAAGCCGACTCCACAATGAGCATGGAACCCGGACCCTGAGGTTACCACCTGACCCAAAGCCAAGAGTCTGACACTTAACTGGCTGAGCCACCCAGGCTCCCCTACCTCTAGCTTTATTGAAATGTAACTGACATAAACAAAACATTGTGTAAGTTTAAGGTGTGAAACATTGATACACTTATATATTGCAAAGTGGTTACTACCCTGGAGTTAGCTAACACCTCCATCAATCACATAATTAGCCTTTCTTTTTTTGTGGTGAGAACATTTAAAATCTCTGCTGGCAACTCTCAAGTGTATAATACAGCGTTATTAACTATAATCACCAGGCTGTACATTAGATGTTCGGCACTTACTCACCCTGTAACTGGAAGTCTCTACCCTTTAATCAATATCTCCCCATCCCCCCTGCCCCCAGTCCCTGGCAACCAACACTCCACTCTGTTTTTAGTTCAGCTTTTTTAGAGTCCGCGTATAAGTGAGATCATACAGTGTTCGTCTCTCTCTGACTTATTTCACTCGACGTAATGCCCTCGTGGTCCCTCCATGCTTTTGCAAATGGCAGGATTTCCTTCTTTCTCGAGGCTCAGTATTCCATTGTATGTATGTAAACCACACCTTCTGTATCCATATATACTTATTTTTAGTAGGAGGTAAGTAACTCTATGTAAAAAGAGACTCTGGATTACATATAAAATAACCCAGGGGTTCTCTATATGCTGTATGTCACGTCTAATTATACAATCTTGAGGTAATGAAAATTAGAGGGGGCCTTAGCAATTCTTTTCCTTCTACAAGAATTTTTAATTAGCTGTATATGAAATGTCACTTGAATTGTCTCAAAACCAGAAGTAAGTTTATAAGTTCAAGGAATTTCTTACTAACACTGACGAGTGTTACTTTTGCAAGAGTACTTTTGCAAATATATTTATTCTTTCTGTTAAGTCCTGGGGAAGTACAGGGGTGAGCACAGACAGACAGAGGGGGGGCTGCCCGCACAGATAATCAGATAAATGTGGATTTATGCTCTGATTCTTGCCACAAAGAGCAGAATACATAATGTTGAGACCGGATGTGAGGAGAAGCTAGCTAAGTCTGGGGATTTCCAAGAGGCTGCCCTAGAGAAGTGAATCTTGTCCTGCTGATTTATGCTCTCTTTACAAATAGGGCCTGAAAAAAAAATTACACAGGCATGCTGACAATTAAATTATTCATAATTCTCAAACAGAGGCTCTGTGTCTTTTTTGTCTTTTAGCATTTCTTATAAATGCCTGATGGTGCAGAGAAAACCATCCAAGAGAAAGTTCACTTAGTTCGAGGAAATCCTGACTTTTCTGTATAGTGTGCTTTAAAAATAGTTCTGTAATTGTTTTGTTAGTCAATGTTGCTAGGAAGGAAGGAAGGAAGGAACAAACAAACAAACAAACAACCCTGGGAATAAAAAAGAATTTCTCTTTTTAAAGGTAAAATATTGGTGCACGTGGAAATTCATAGCAGCTTTATCTGTAATTGTCAAAACTGAGAAGCAACTAAGATACCCTTCAATCAGATGAATGGATAAGCCAGGTGTGGTACATCCAGGCAGTGAAATATTTTTCAGGCAATAAAAGGAATGAGTTATCAAGCCACAGAAAGACACAGAAGAATTTTAAACGCATATTGCTAAGTGAAAGAGTTGTCTGAAAAGTTTACATACTATCTGGTTCCAACTCTATGACCTTCTGGAAAAGGCAAAACTATGCAGACGGTAGAAGGATCAGTGGTTGCCAGTGGTTGGGAGGAAGGAAACACAGAGGATTCTCAGGGCAGTGAAACTTTTCTATATGATACTGCCATGGCAGATATAGGACATTTTCCATTGGCAAAACCCATACAACACAAGTGAACCCTAATTTAAGGTATGGACTTAGGTTAATAATAATGTATCAGTCAATATTGGCTTATCAATTGAACAAATGTGCCAGCCTAATAATGCAGCATATTAATAATAGCAGAAACTGGGGGGTTGGGGAAGGAGGTGCAAGGTATGGAAACTCTACTTTCTGCTCAGTTTTTCTGTAAACCTAAAACTTCTGGGAAAATGTATATTTACATATATATACACTTTTTTATATACACATGTATATATGTATATATATATCTTTTGTATGTTTTTTTAATTTTTTTAAGATTTTATTTGTTTATTTGACAGAGAGAGATCACAAGTAGACGGAGAGGCAGAGAGAGAGAGAGGGAAGCAGACTCCCTACTGAGCAGAGAGCCCGATGCGGGACCCTGGGATCATGACCTGAGCCGAAGGCAGCGACTTAACCCACTGAGCCACCCAGGCGCCCCTATCTTTTGTATGTTTAAAGATTTATTTATTTATAGATTTTATTTATTTATTTGACAGAGAGATAGAGCACAAGCAGGCAGAGCAGCAGGCAGAGGGAGAGGGAGAAGCAGGCTCTCTGCTGAGCAGGGAGCCCGATGTGGGGCCCGATCCCAGGACCCCGGGATCATGAACAGAGCCAAAGGCAGATGCCCAACTGACTGAGCCACCTAGGTGCCCCAAGATTTATTTATTTACTTTACAGAGAAAGGAAGGTGAGGGGAGGGGCAGAGAGAGAGAAGAGAGAGAGAGAATCTCAAGCAGACTCCCTGCTGAGTGTAGAGTCAGATGCTGGACTCAGTCTCTGGACCCTGAGATCATGACCTGAGCTTGAAACCAAGAGTGGAGTACTTAACCAAGTGAGCCACCCAGATGCCCTGGGGGGAAAAGTACATTAAATAGAAAAAAAAAAATCCGTTAAGTACACTAAGATCATTAAGTAACCTATTGTATCATTGACTATGTTTTTTTTTTTAACTCTGTTTTTTAAAAAGATTTTATTTTTTTGAGAGAGAGAACTCAAGTGAGTCCACAAGTAGGCAGAGTGGCAGCCAGAGGGAGAAGGAGAAGCAGCCTCCCACTGAGCTGGGAGCCTGATGTGGGGCTCGATCCCAGGACCCTGGGATCATGACCTGAGCTGAAGGTAGACGCTTAGCCAACTGAGCCACCCAGGAGCCCCAATCATTGACTGTGTTGTTGGAGCTGTTAGCTGTTGAAAAGGAAAAAAAATTATCTATTGGTCTTATTTTAAACTTAAAAGAGTCTGCATTAGTTGAAGGACACAGAAAAATGTAATTTTGTTTCAGTTTTTTTTTTTTAAGATTTTATTTCTTTATTTGACAGAGAGACACAGTGAGAGAAGAACAAAGCAGGGGGAGTGGGAGAGGGAGAAGCAGGCTTCCCGCTGAGCAGGGAGCCTGCTCAATATGGGGCTCAATTCCAGGATGCTGGGATCATGACCTGAGCTGAAGGCAGATGCTTTTATTTTTTTTTTTTTAAAGATTTTATTTTTATTTATTTGACACAGAGAGAGATCACAAATAGGCAGAGAGGCAGGCAGAGAGAGAGGGGGAAGCAGGCTCCCTGCAGAGCAGAGAGCCCGATACGGGACTTGATCCCAGGACCTGGGATCATGACCTGAGCTGAAGGCAGAGGCTTTAACCCCTTGAGCCACCCAGGCGCCCTGAAGGCAGATGCTTAACCCAGGCGTCCTGTTTCAGTATTTTGTAAGTTAACATCTATGGTAGATGTTAAAAATTTTACATTTTAATATTTGCTTAATGTAAAACTCTACTGTTGAATATTCAAGAGTATTACTACTCTCTTTAAGGCTGCATCCAGGCCAGCTCCCTCCTTTCCACTTAAAAATTTCAAATACACCCACTCAACCTTTTTTGATTGGTGGGTTTCTGACTCAAGTGACCACCGTAAATACCCACCCCCCAACCCAAAAAAGCTGCTGAGTCTTTTGCTTATTACCAAGTTCTTTCATGAGTGTTTTCCAACTCTTTTTCCATCTCCATAGAGGCTAAAATTACAGACCTTGGAATCACAACTGGGTTCAGATTCCAATTCTGCCGTTTACAACTTGCTCTGTGACCTCAAGTCAAAAAAATGGACTTGACACTGGCTTTGGATTACTGCAGGGGTGAAAGATACAAGATTTAGAAAGGACCTAGCACCATGTGGGCAACCAGTACCAGAAGAAATCAAGAGCAAGATCATCTTGAGTCGACAGTCTAGAGAAGCAGTTAAGCCCACAGACTCTAGAGCTGTGGGTTCAAATCCTTTCTGGTTAATCACTGCGGGGGGGTGGGTGCTTGGACAAGGTCTTTAACCTTTAACCTTTCTGTGCCTCTTTTATCCTTCTGGAGTCGGGGTAGTAACAGTGTCGGCCTGCTAGGATGGTGGTGGGGATTGAATGAACTGTGTAAGTGCGTGGACCAGAGCATGTGCACAGTAAGGACACTGGAAATTGTAGCCACCATGACTGTTATCTGTGACCGGAACATCTATACTCAGGAGACTGAGAACTCAGGTTAGATGATGTCTGTCTCAAATGAATCTTACCAGATCCTTACCTTTGATTGCAAAAACAGGAAAAAGACTAGCCCGACTGATATCGCTAGTAACATCAGATACATTGGAATTAAACCCATTAACACCCTTGCCCAAAGATGTAGCCAGTTCGTTGACCTAGAGATTATCTCGAGTTGCCAGTACATCCTGGATCAATAAAATAGCTTGCATTTGTGTAATGTTTTGAAGAAATATTGGCACTTCCCTCTGAATTTGGGGTTTCTGATGGTCCTGCCAGAAATCCCTGGAACACTAGGATTTCTGCTTACAGACTCAGGGCGATGGTCCTATAACCACAGCAGTGTGGGATTAGTCACAAGCTCACACCATGACTAACTGATGTGCTGAAAGGGGGAGTGCAGTCTAGTGTTCAAGATGGCTTTGCCTGTGCTTTTAGGACACAAATGTTAATGGTTTGACCTGTTATGATACTGCTGTGATGTTTAATGTGTCAGTAAGGTATTATTTAGCTATTTATTTCCTTGCTGCTGGTTTTAAGCACTTTACTCTATATTGACTCATTTTATGTCCCAGCAGCTCTAAGTTGGTACCCTTTTTTTTTTTTTATTGCCTCTTTTGGTTTTGAGATCTCATGAGAGTCCACCTTGTTCTAGAAACCCAAACCCAGATCCCTAAGTCTGAGAAACATAATGTTTCGCCTTGCAGTCTTTATGATAAAGTGGAAACTTAGAAGGGGTAAAATGCATACGGAGGGTCAATAAACAATATCAGTATAAATTCATTATTCTCCAAGTATTTCAGTGACATCCCAGCAGACCCCAGAATTCCTTTTAGTGGCCAGCATGGCCTCAGATGGTCTGGCCCAACATGATCTTTCTGACTTCTACTAATACTCTTTTTTTTTTCCTATAAACTTTTTCTTTTTTAATTGTGGCAAAAGACACGTAACATATAATTTGCCATTTTAACCATTTTTTTAAAGATTTCTTATTTATTTATTCGACAGACAGAGATCACAAATAGGCAGAAAGGCAGGCAGAGACAGAGGAGGGAAGCAGGCTCCCCGCTGAGCAGAGAGCCCGATGCGGGGCTGGATCCCAGCACCCTGGGATCATGACCTGAGCTGAAAACAGAGGCTTTAACCCACTGAGCCACCCAGGTGCCCCTTAACCATTTTTTAAGTGTATAGTTCGGTGGCATTACATGTGCTATTGTTACTGTTTTCTCTTTTGGGTAAGGAAACTAAGACAGAAGTAAAGTGACTTTTTTTTAATTTTTAAGATTTTTATTTATTTATTTGACAGAGAGAGAGATCACAAGTAGGCAGAGAGGCAGGCAGAGAGAGAGGAGGAAGCAGACTCCCTGCTGAGCAGAGAGCCCGATGCGATGCGGGGCTTGATCCCAGGACCCTGAGATCATAACCTGAGCCGAAGGCAGAGGCTTAACCCACTGAGCCACCCAGGCGCCCTGAGAAGTAAAGTGACTTTTTGCTGGTGGGGCGAGGGTATTGGCCGGAGCATGGGCGGTCTGACCCTCGTGCCTCATGCTGCAGAATCTGGAGTGCCGCGCCCCCCCCCACCCTGCAGAAAATGCCTAGTGTGATCTACACCGCTGTGTATGTTCATTTTACTCGTTTTGGTTTGTTTTTAAAGCATAGAATGCTTCGCGTGTTGGTTACATTAGCGTTTGCCCAAAATAAATTCGTAACGAAGAAAGAGGAGCTCAAACCCTTGAAGTAAAATGAAGCTGAAATAATTTACAACCCCTCCAGAATAGAGCCAAACATGGTGGGTTTTCTTTGAAATATCTATTAATGGTTACTTTTAAAACCTGAATAGCTTCTGGCTATTAGGAGAGCTGACTGCCCTGTATAATTAATGAAAGGAAAACACTTCCACTAGGATTATAGGTAACTAAACATTTAACTATCTCACATTCCTTGGCAACACCTTAGGAAAGGCAGCCGTGCACCAGAATTTTTTTAAAAACTTTTTTTGCACCCGATCTTGGGGACTTGAGATCTCCTAATGGAATGACTGGAAGAAAAAAAAAATTATATATATAGAATTTTGTATGAATGTGCTTTTTGTAAATAACCATTTTCAGTAGCTCCCCGGGGCCAGAATATTCTTCTGTTGCTCATAGTCGGCATGCCCCAGCACTTGGGGGAGCAGCTGGCACACATTCTCCTAAAATCCAGAATAATAAACTACAAATGTGAAATAAACTTACTCTGGCCATAGGCTGGAAGGAATTACACAGCAGGATTGCAGTGATGGTTGGAAAAATTTCCATGGATTCGTTCATTCATTCAGCAAATACTTATCAAAGGGTACACAGGTGGTTGTGCATGTTTGTCTTGACTGATGGGGCAGGGTGTGGGGTCAGGTACAGATGAGGCGTGCTGAGTGAGAGAGGTAACTAGTGTTAGCACTCCTGGTAAGAGTGCAAAGAGCAAGGGGGCGCCTGGCTGGCTCACTTGCAGAGTGCATGACTCTTGATCCCGGGGTTGTGAGTTCAGGCCCCCACTGGGTGTATTGATTACTTAGAAATTTTTTTAAATGTTTAAAAAGAGTGTCAAGTGCACTTTTGGGACGTGGGTTAGTGTAAAGGTAGCAGCGCTTGGCAGTAGACTCAGGAATTTGGAGGAAAAGACAGCTGGAAATGAATCCTGGATTTCTTTTCTCCTTCTTTCCTTCCTTCTTTTCCTCCCTCCCTTTCTTCCTTCCTTTCCTCCTTTCTTTCAGGGAGGCTCCATGCCCAACATGGGACTTAAACCCATGACCCCAAGGTCAGGAGTCCCATGCTGTACAGACTGATCCAGCCAGGTGCCCCTGAATCCTGGATTTCTACCTAATGTTCTGTAACATATCAGTAGAGACATTTTTCCTTTTACTGAAAACATCAAACTTGAATAAAATGGCAAGTTTATGCTATTTTGTCATTAATTACTACCAAGAAGAGAATGGTAATTCCCTAATAAAGTGATGTAGAACTTACTTCATAGTAGACATTTACTTCTGTGATATCCTTAGGTGTCTTTAAAATAGACCTGTTAATTACATTGGTATAGTACTACATTGATAATCAGGACAAATGCTCACTGAAGAAAATTTTGAACCCACAGAGAAATATAAAATCATGTTGGGGGGGAATCCCTCATAGTTCTAAGCCCCTGAGATAAACACGCATTCATGTCTCCATGCCAAAAATGTCTGTAAAATTTATAATTAATCAAACCAGGAACATGTATACCAAATATGACAGAATTAGTATGGTAGCCCCAGTGTATGAAGGGGTTATGCAAAATATAAGATAAAAACAAAGTTCAAATAAATAAATAGGTAAAGATTAAGAAGAGAAAAGTTATGGGGCGCCTGACTGTCTCAGTTAGTGGAGCATGTGACTCTTGACCTGGGGTTGTGATTTTGAGTCCCATGTTGAGGATAGAGGTTAAGTAAAAATTAAAATAAAATATTTTTTTAAAAGAGAGAGAAGGGTTACAAATGGAAATTCCAAAGGCTAATGAACATATCTGAAAAGGTTAATTTCCGAAATAATGAAAGAAATGCGTACATAAAGCAAGTTGCTTATCAAGTAAGCAAAGCTTTCTTCCTCTTCCTCTTTCTCTTTGTTTGTTGGTTTTTGTTTTATAAATGGTGATATTCAGTCCAGGTCAGGGTTCAGTAAGATAGTAGGACCCTGTTGGTGAGCACGGTATTTGGTCACCTTTCTGGAAGGGATTTGGGCCGCAGACAAGGTGGTTTTCAGCCAGGATGCCTCAGCATGGCTGGTCTCTGTTTTGACTGGATGGGGAATCTGTTGGTAATTGTTTATTAAATACTTTGATGGTCAACTCTGCTAATAGGTATCAATGGGCTTTTAAGTGTTGCTATCTGAAGACCTAGTAGTTCTCATGGGAATGTAAATTTCTTTATAGCTCTGTACAGTAAAGGTCTACTGGTAGTTGAGCTCCATGAGAATAGAGAATTTCTGTTTTCTGTTTGCTGCTATGTCCTTAGTTCCTAGAATAGTGTTTGACATATAGTAGGTGATTGGTAAAATATTGTTAGGTGAATGAATAGGTAAATGTGACTTTGGCATAGAATAGAAACAGGTAAGAGTGATTTTGGCATAGGTTATGTTGGTTACTGTAATATTTTGTGTTCTCAAAGCCTTCATAAACATTTTACTTGAGGAAAATTATCTATTTTGTTCCTGTGAAAAATATTTTTGGCTTTTGGACAATAATAGTCCTGGATTTTTTTTTAAAGATTTATTTATTATTTTACAGATAGAGAGATAGGGAGTGTACCTGGGACTGGGCGGGGGCTGGGCAGAGGGAAAGGGAGAGAGCAAGCCCCAGGCAGACTCCCTGGTGAGCACAGGAGCAGGATGTGGGGCTCCATCTCACAACCCTGAGATCATGACCTGACTGGAAACCAAGAGTCAGACACCTAACCGATTGAACTACCCAGGTGTGGCCCAGTCCTAGATTTTTAAAAAAAGTTTTTCCTCTAAGTGTGGCATCTTTAACAATCAATAATCAATCCATACTTGGGTATTAAGAGATGCCCATTTTCTAAGAATGTTTTATATTTTCTATGGGAACAAAATAGGAAGTCCATCAATCAAGGAAAAAGTAATAGTTCAGTACTTTATGTAATAGATTTTTCTGTTGACTTCATTTTTGCTTTCATAAATGTTTTAACTTTAGTTTTGACCTCCAGTTGGCAGAGGCTCGAATGATCTCAAGTTTCTCTTTATACTGAAGATTTTCCCATCAACCCAGCTATAAACTAACAATTAAACATTAATTATGGCATATTACAAAAGAACGTATGGAAACATGTATGTATAAAAAAATAGTGAAATGAACCTGAGCGTACATTCCACCCAGGTAAAGAAAAATTACTCTGCCCCCCAGAAGCTTCCTATGGCCTCTGATCACATTCTTCTCCCTAGTTGAGTATTATCCAGAATTTTGTGTTAAAAAATATTCTTGGGGCACCTGGGTGGCTCAGGGGGTTAAGCCTCTGCCTTCGGCTCAGGTCATGATCTCAGGGTCCTGGGATAGAGTCCTGCATCGGGGCTCCCTGCTCAGCGGGGGGCCTGCTTCCCCCTCTCTCTCTGCCTGCCTCTCTGCCTACTTGTGATCTCTGTCAAATAAATAAATAAAATCTTTTTAAAAATATTCTGTTTTTCTTTTTTTCTCCTTCCTTCCATCTTTCCTTCCTTTTATTTTTAAAAAAGATTATTTATTTATTTGAAGGAGAGAGAGAGACAGAAAGAGAGAAAATGAGTTGGGCAGGGGGCAGAGGGAGAACAGACTCCCCGCTGAGCAGGGAGCCTGATGTGGGACTGGATCCCAGGACCCCAAGATCATGACCTGAGCTGCAGGCAGCCACTCAACCGTCTGAGCTACCTACGCACCCCTCTGTTGTTTTTCTTTATAGTTTTTTGTCACTTATGACTATATCTGTAAACAATATATTTAGTTTTTCCTATTTGGAGACTTTGTATAAATGAAATGAGATGGACAGTTGAGTTGTTTCTAGTATTTTGCTACTGTGATTTGCTGCTACATACATTCTTACTCATGTCTCATTGTGCACATGAACAAGAATTTACAATCTGGGTTTTAGACCTTAAGATATATATGTAGTGAAGGAATACCTAGGTATAATGCAGGGCCCAAGTTCACCTTTACTAGGCAAAACCAGTTTGTTTTCCAAGGTCCCCAGTAGGGTGTGACCCTTCCCCTTGCAATGCATTGTTAACACTTGGTGTTTTCTGACTAAATTTTTACCAGGCTGGTGGGTGTGGAATGGTATCTGACTGTAGTTTTAATATGCCTTTCTCTGGTTACTAATAAGGCTAAGTATCATTTCATGTTTAAAATTCTTCTTATTTTTGCCCCTTTTCCAATTGAGTCATTTTATCTTTTGAAGAATACTGATTCGAAGGTGTTCTTTCTATATTATAGATACTAATCCTTTGTTGATCATAGTGTTACAAGTATCTTCTCCCAGTTTATTCTTTATCATTTCACTTACCTTGGGGTATCTCTGCATGACAGAAATTTTTAGTTGTTTTTTTTTTAAGATTTTATTTATTTATTTGAGAGAGAACGAGAGAGAGAGAGAAAGAGCGAGCGTGCACACGCGCGCACAAGTGGGGTGAGGGGCAAAGGGAGAAGCAGACTCCCTGCTTGACCTTGCGGGGCTTGACCTCACAACCCTGAAACCAAGAGTCGGATGCTTAACTGACGAGGCCACCCAGATGCCCCTGAGGATGTTATCTTTAAGTCATCTCTATACCCAGTGGGGGCTCGAACTCACAACCCTGAGATCAGGGGTCTCAGGCTCCCCGCACCTTCCGTGGGACAGCCTGTTCTTTCCTCATTGGCTGATGGTGATGGTAGTGGGGGCAGTGGTGGTGGCCGTCATTCACACTTGCCCAGGGCTTACCATGTGCCAGGCAGTGCTCTCAGCACGAGATAACACTTAATCCTTACAGTAACCCTACACATAGATCCTGCATTTAGCCCCATTTTTTAGACACAGAAACACAGGTTAAGTAGCTTACTCCACAGGACATAGCTAGCATGCCAAAGAGCCAGAGCTCAGACTAAGCCATTCTAGCTCAAGACTCCTTAGCCACCAGGTTCTCTGTGTTTTCTGTATGGCTTCCTCTTTTCCATACAAAGTTGTTTTTGCATACCCTCCTTCTATGCCTTGCATTTGCCTGCTTTTCTGCCCCTGGTTGGTACCACACAGCTTCTTAATCAGCTTTATTATGAATCAGTGTACAGTATAGCTCTTGCCCCCACCTGTGCTTCAAGTGTTTCGGCTATTGTTTGACCTTTGCAACTTCCATTTGAAGCTGTGAATGGTGTTCTCCAAAAACTTGCTGGGGTTTTAATTGAAATGACACTGAGGGCGCCTGGGTGAATCAGTGGGTTAAAGCCTCTGCTTTCAGCTTGGGTCATGATCTCAGCGTCCTGGGATCGAGTCCCACGTCGGGCTCTCTGCTCAGCAGGGAGCCTGCTTCCCTTCCTCTCTTTCTGCCTGCCTCTCTGCCTACTTGTGATCTCTGTCTGTCAAATAAATAAAATCCTTAAAAAAAAAAAAAGAAAGAAAGAAACAACACTAATCTACAGATGATTTGGAGGAGAGTTAATATATTTACAGTAGATAGCCTTCTAATTTATGAACAGGGCTCATACCTCTCCATTTATACCAGTTTTCTTTAATGCCTTCTTTTTATATTTATTTATTTATTTATTGTTCAACTAAACCATTTTTTTAAATGATTTTATTTATTTATTTGACAGAGAGAGACACAGCGAGAGAGGGAACACAAGCAGGGGGAGTGGGAGAGGAGAAGCAGGCTTCCCGCTGAGCAGGGGGCCCGATGCGGGGCTCGATCCCAGGACTCTGGGATCACGACCTGAGCCGAAGGCAGATGCTTAACGACTGAACCACCCAGGTGCCCCAATGTCTTCTTTTTGAAAAGAGATTATTTATTTTTATTGAGAGAGAGAGAGAGTTTGCGCAGAAGTTGGGGGGGTGCAGAGGGAGAGATGGATCGCAAGCAGACTCCTGCCGAGTGGAGAGCCAGACGTGGGGCTCGACCCCACAGCCCTGAGATCATGACCTGAGCCAAAACCAAGAGTTGGACACTTAACCGACTGAGCCACCCATGTGCCCCTTATTTATTTATTTTTTAAAGATTTTATTTTATTTTTGGGGTACCTGGGTGGCTTAGTTGTTAAGCGTCTTCCTTTGGCTCAGGTTATGATCCCGGGGTCCTGGGATCGAGCCCCATATCGGGCTCCCTGCTCGGCAGGAAGCCTGCTTCTCCTTCTCTTCTTCATGCTCTCTCTCTCTCTCACTTGCTCACTCTCTCTGTCAAATGAATAAATAAATAAATAAAATCTTAAAAAGAAACAGATTTTATTTTATTTTTAAGTAATCTCTACTCCCAAATGGGGCTCAAACCCGGAACCCTGAGATAAAGAGCCTCACGCTCTACTGACTGAGCCAGCCAGCCAGGTACCCCTCATTTAATCATTTTATTTTGTTTACTTATTTTTTAAAGATTTTATCTATTTTTATGGAGAGAGAGCACGACCAGGGGGAGGGGCAGAGGGAGAGGGACAAGCAGAACTCTGTGCTGATCGTGGAGACTGACGCGGGGCTCCATCTCAGGAATCTGAGATCATGACCTGAGCCGAAACCAAGAGTCAGATGCTTAACCAACTGTGCCATCCAGACGGCCCTCATTTAATCATTTAAAAACACAGGCTGTAAGTCACAAAGAAGTCTTAGAGAGAAAGAGGGATTGTATCAGTTGGCAAACACTCAGAACTGTTCCGTGGAATCCTGGCTGTGGTCTCCAAGGCCCTGGCTGATCTGGCTCCTGTCTTTCTCCTTATCACACCCTTCTTCCTCTTTATCTTCACACTGGAGGGAGACGGGACGGCCTTCATTTCCTTCCGTGTGCCGTGTTCTTCCCTTCCTGGGGCCTCTGCACGTTCTCTTCCCTCCGCCTGGTCTGTTTCCCCCTCCTCTGCCTTCTTCCGGCTTCTCCCCATTTTGCGTATTGGCTTTTCCTTTTCCTTCTTGTTTCAGTTTGAACATTACTTCCCCTGAAAGGCTTTCCCTAATCCCACATTCAGAACTGATCCCACGCTTCTGTGCTCCCACTGCCTTTTATCTTAATTAAAACTTCACTGTCCTCTGGAATTCTGGTGCCTGGCACAGAGCTCAGCTCATGGTCCGCTCTCAGTAAGAAGTGTGAATTCTTGCAATTTATTGGAAAGAAACAGGGTTGTATGGGTTAGATTGAAAGTAACAGACCCAAAGAGAAGTTTTTTCTTTTTTCCTAATTTGGCATGCACAGGGTCAATTTTCACCTCTTAGCTCCAGCACCTATTCCTGGACAGTTTCTGATTGGTCCATCTGATCTGTCACCTGGGTCCTTCGCATGGGATGCTCCGCTGTGGCCGTGGGCTGGAGAGTTGGGTTCCCGTGTCTTAAAAAGAGAACACCATCCATGCATTTGCTTAACCATCTTTTTTTTTTTTTTTAAGATTATTTATTTATTTATTTGACAGAGACTCAGTGAGAGAGGGACCACAAGCAGGGGGAGTGGGAGAGGGAGAAGCAGGCTTCCCGCTGAGCAGGGAGCTTGATGCAAGGCTCCATCCCAGGACCCTGGGATCATGACCTGAGCTGAAGGCAGACACTTAAGACTGACCCACCCAGGCGCCCTTGCTTAATTAACCATCTTTACTTAAAATTGGAAGTGAGTTCATTGCTAAGTGTTTGGAAAATCTTCTGCACTGATATTAACTAAGTTTCAGGTGACAGGGCTTAGAATTTTTTTTCCCTTTGATATTTCTGTAATATTTTGCACCCCTTCCCCACACACATGGAAATATTTATAGAGTTGAGCAATGAGTCAGGCCTTTAAAAATCTGAGGGTTTTTTTTTTTTTTTTCTCATTAAAAATTTAGCTGATATGCTTTGTTCTCATTTAGCCTTTGGATTGCCTTCAGTGTTCTGGTATTTAGAGCATGGTTTCTTCCTTCTTCCCTCTCCCTCTTATCTTCCTCCCTTAGGTTGGTCTTGAACTTCTTTCTTGGGGGCAACAATCACCTGTAGAGAACAGTGTGGGATGTTGGAGAGGTATGCCTCGTTCTCCAGGGTTTAAAGAAAGGAAGAGGGGGCAGCGGAGGAGGGTGGATAACTGAACTCTTGTGTCTGCTGGTTGAGGGGGCTTGGGACCAGGTCATATAAAGTCAGGCTCAACGGAGCGGATGTACAAACACCAGGAAATGAGCAAGTGGATTCCATTTCCAGGCCGAAGGCAGACGCTTCTGACACTGAACATTTGCGTTAAAGATGTTCATGTCGGGACGTCTGGGTGGCTCAGTGGGTTAAAGCCTCTGCCTTCGGCTTGGGTCATGATCTCAGGGTCCTGGGATCGAGTCCTGCATTGGGCTCTCTGCTCAGTGGGGAGCCTGCTTCCCTTCCTGCCTCTCTGCCTACTTGTGATCTCTGTCAAATAAATAAATAAAATCTTAAAAAAAAAAAAAAAAAGATGTTCATGTCACAGTCAGGGCTGGACCAAGCCCCTCTTGTGTCCTGTCACAGGGAAATGGCATTTCTTTCTTAGAGCGAGATTTTGCTTTCTGTAACCAGTTTCTGTCTTTCCAGGAGAGCTGATTGGTTCAACCCAGTCTGTTGCACATTAGAGCCCTCTTCCCAGCCCTGGGTTTTACAGCTCCGTCATCTTTCCTACCTTTCCTCTTCTGCTTAAGATACTTGACAACGTCTGGACGAAGGAGTGATTTTTATGATCACTTTAAAAATGACTTGTTTTTAAAAAAAATTCATAAAAATAAAAATGACTTTTTTTTTTTTAATGAAAAAAGTAAACACTCTTTAATCCCCCCCCGCCCCTTGAAAAGCATATTCTTTGTGATCTCTGTCATTCAGTATATTTGGGGTGGGCACAGGTGTTTATATTTGTTTGTGGGTTGCTTTGTACTGTATCCAGGGGAATGGAGGGGGGAGAAAGTGACTGTGGTGTTCTAAGAACATTGAAATAATAGACCAGAGCTTATTGCGGCTTCTTAAAGGAATGCATTCCATAGCAGTCTCCCCTCCAAATCTCCACTGCTCAGACTCCAGGAGAGTCAGAATTCTGGTGCTTTGGGCACAAGTTACGTCTTTCTCTTGTCATTTCAGGATGCAGTGCTAAGACTCGGCCTGGGCCATCCCTGCGTCCATCAGCCCTAAGTCGGCTACTGTCCATCCCATTCCATCTGGTGTACGTCCCCCACCAGCCTCCTTGCTGCCCTTTTACACAATAGAATTATTGTCCTAAAACATGAAAATGCAGCTTTTCAGATTCTGTGTGCTTTTCCACATTGTTTCTACCACTTCATCTCCGTGCTGTTGCCCCGTCGGCTTCTGTTAAAGTTTGGGTTTGTTCGTTTGTTTTTCTAAGATTTTACTTATTTGAGAGAGAGAGAGGGTGCACAAGAGCGAGCGTGGGGACAGAGAGAGACAAGCAGACTCTGTACCGAGTGTGGAGCCTGATTTGGGGCTCAGTCTCAGGACCCCGAGATCATGACCTGAGCTGAATTCAAGAGTCAGACGCTCAACTGACTGAGCCACCCAGGCACCCCTGAAGTTTTTTTTGTTCTGTTTTTAACTCATGCATATGTTTTCATCCTGTGTTTGTTTACATTCTTACTCCTTGGGTTCAGAATGCTGTCACTGGAAGGAGCCACGAACAGAATAGTTCCTTGGTAATTTCATTTTCGCAACAGAAACAGAGTTAGATAGATTATGGCTGGTGATTGAGGCAATATGCCTCCATCGGTAAACCTGGTTTTGTGGCAGTTTTTGGACTTGCATTTTAGAGATTCGAAGTTCAGTAAAACCTTCCATTGTGTGCACTTTTCCTTTCTCATGAAAATCTTTTGTATTAACTTGACTGTCCAACTTGACACTGTGATGTTGGAGCTCCTCTTTTGCTAATTATTTCATAGACTCTTGCTTTTCAACCCAGGTTTGAGGGGAGAACCCCTCCTAATTCAGAAAACCTGTTTCAGAAATAGCAGATGAATGTGTGATTTTACAGAATCTGTGTCTACTTGGTATTGTCTAACCAGAGGGTGTCTGTGCTCCTCGAAATAAACCGTCTACTGCTGTCCTTTACCTTTTATCTGTTTTTTTTTTTTTCTGTGTAAACAGTGACTTTCCTTTGGGTAATGGTTCTTCATCACATCAATTTTGATGCTGTCATGTTGAAAGTATATATTTTGGTATTTCTATCTTTTTAAAAAAGATTTATTTATTTGAGAGAGAGAGAGCACACACCAGGTGGTGCAGTAGGAGGGGTAGAGGGAGAAAGCAGACTCAAGCAGACTCCCCAGTGAGTGCAGAGCCCAATGTGGCTTGATTCCAGGACCCTGGTTTCATGACCTGAGCCAAAACCAAGAGTCAGCTGTCAACTAACTGAGCCGCCCAGACACCCCAAAAGTATTTCTGCTTTTGACGTCGTATGTGAGAAAAATTCTTTTTCCTTGTCCATGGAGATTAATTGAAGTCTTTGTTTCAAATTTGAGATCTAGAATTTCAGGTGGCATTTGTGATGACACATTTTTGTTGGTAAAAAAAAAAAAACTTTTTTTGTTCCTATATATACAGCTACTTTAATATTCAGAACCTAATTGATTTTTTAAAACATTTTAAATGGCGGTTTTGTTACGTTTACTCTGGGTAGATCTATACGTGCTGACACTTTTCTCTTAAAGATGAGAGGAAGCTAATACCAGTAATATCATCCCAAAGGATTCTGTTCAGATAGAGCCATTTATTTTTTTATTTTTTTAAAGATTTTATTTATTTATTTACAGACAGAGATCACAAGTAAGCAGAGAGGGAGGCAGAGAGAGTGGGGGGGGGAAGCAGGCTCCCTACTGAGAGAGAACCCGATATGGGGCTCGATCCCAGGACCCTGGGATCATGACCTGAGGCGAAGGCAGAGGCTTTAACCCACTGAGCCACCCGGGTACCCCCAGATAGAGCCATTTAAAGTTCTGCTCCTCCAAGTGCCCTAGTCTTTTGGAAAGTGGATTTATCCCGAATTAGAGTATCCTAAAACAGTGGTCTACACAGCATGGACAGAAATGGACCCAGTGATACGGAAGAGGTAATTCTCTTCACTGAGTGAGTCCCTTGGAGAGAGATTCGTGGAGAGCTGGCCTCAGGATACCCTTCTCTTGAGTCTGAGCCACTGACACTGACGTAACCTCAGCAACTTAGTTTCTTACCAGATTGGCTTGTTCCAGGGACTCTGAATTTGTGTCGGTTTAGTACACTTTCCAGTGACAGGAAGTACGGTATTAAAAACTTGACGTATACTATGGAGAAAAACTTCCTAGAGGCAGACTTGGGTGTCCTCATTTTATTTTATTTTTTATTATTATTTTTTAAAGATTTTGTTTATTTATTTGACAGAAATCACAAGTAAGCAGGGAGGCAGGCAGAGGTGGGGGGAAAACAGGCTCCCCGCTGAGCAGAGAGCCCGATGCGGGGCTCGATCCCAGGACCCTGAAATCATGACCCGAGTCAAAGGCAGAGGCTTAACCCACTGAGCCACCCAGGCGCCCCTAGTAACTAGCTTTTCTGAAAGTACTTCCTGGGTCAGTTCTTTTGCAGACTTTCAAAGAAAAATCAGATTTCAGCAGACAACTTCTTAGGCGTAGCCAAGAGTCTTCATTCTCCGTGGACGGAGAGAGACCAGTCCCGACACCGACCGACGAGTCGCTCTTGTAGGTACAGGAAGGCAACATTTGTATTGAACTTCATGATGCTTTAGGAACTCTGATGAGGATGTAACGACCCAGACAGCTGCCATGGTCCATACTTCTCCCGCTTCGGTCTTCCGCGTGCAGACAGCCAGACCTGAAAATGATCGATTGGAAAATACAGTAATTGCGTCTGATTAATGCACTCGTGCTGTCCTCGTTTGTCCCTGCAGCCTACTCAGCCTCTTGTAGCCAACAGCTCCTGCCCTGAACCTTTGTTTGGTTTGAATTCGAGGAGCAGTAAGCGGTCAAGAGGGGGTATCGCCTTCCACCCAACTCCTTGGAAACATCCATTGCAGTTCTCTTGGCAATTGCGAGTTAATTCTTGAGCATATATATAGTAAGCACTTCATAGTACATTAAACATCACTTTCCATTAGGTCATATATTATCTGCCTTCCTTAATCTTTGGAAACACGAAGCTTTCAAATAGAAATTTTAGAGCGTGTGTCATGGGGGAGGAGTTCTTACAGTGCAGCCCCTGGGCCTCCTCTTATGGAGTCCACAGAGTCAAAACTATTTTCATAATGGTACAAAGACACTGTCTTTCTCACGGTGTGGATGTTGAGGCTCGTGGTATAAAGGTGGTGATGGGAAGGCTGCAGGCCCCTTGACGCGAATCAGGGCAATGGCTCCAAACTCAGCAGGTCTTGTATTCTTCACTGTTAGCAGTTAAAAAAAAAAAAAAAATCCCTTTTATCCAGAAATATCCTCAGTGGTGGAGCCTGGGTGGCTCAGTTAAGTGTCTGCCTTTGGCTCAGGTCATGATTCCAGGATCTTGGGATTGAGCCCCGCGTCGGGCTCCTTGCTCAGCGGGGAGTCTGCTTCTCCTTCTCCCTTGTGCTCTCTCCCTCTCTCTGTCAAATAAGTAAGTTAAATCTTTTTTTAAAAAATAAAAAAATAAAAAAGCCCTCAATGAAACAGTAAGAAGAGTAATTTTATTAAATCTCAACTGTTGAGTATACGCTTTTTGAATAGTATGACAAGATGGGAAATATGCCTGAAGCGCTTAGTGTCACCAGGATACTTCAGTGATTGCGTTGTGAGCTGAACTAACTTGTTTTTTTCATGGACACCATTTTTACTTAAGAGGACAGTTGGCAGGGTGCCTGGGTGGCTCTGTCGTTAAGCATCTGCCTTCGCATAGGTCATAATCCTAGTGTCCTGGGATCGAGTCCCACGTCAGGCTCCCTGCTCGGAGGGGACCCTGCTTCTCCCTCTCCCACTCCTCCTGCTTGTGTTCCTTCTCTCACTGTTTCTCTCTGTCAGATAAATAAATAAAATCTTAAAAAAAAAAAAAGAGGACAGTTGGCAGATGAACTCTCGGGCATTTGGCAGGTATTTTCTCAAAAATGAATAAAGTGAGCCTGTCTCTTTATTTTTTTTAAGATTTTATTTATTCATTTGAGAGAAAGAGAGACAGAGAGAGCACAAATGGGGGGAGGGGCAGAGGGAGAGGAGAAGCCGACTTCCCACTGAGTTGGGAGCCTGACAGGGGGCTCCATCCCAGGACCTGCATGGAGATCATGACCCACCCATCTGAGCCACCAGGCACCCCAAACCTGTCCTTTTAAAATTTTTTTTTAATTTATTTATTTTTTTTATAAACATATAATGTATTTTTATCCCCAGGGGTACTGGTCTGTGAATCGCCAGGTTTACACACTTCACAGCACTCACCATAGCACATACCCTCCCCAGTGTCCAAAACCCCACCCCCCTCTCCCAACCCCCCTCCCCCCAGCAACCCTCAGTTTGTTTTGTGAGATTAAGAGTCACTTATGGTTTGTCTCCCAATCCCATCTTATTTCATTTATTCTTCTCCTACCCCCATAACCCCCCATGTTGCATCTCCACTTCCTCGTATCAGGGAGATCATATGATAGTTGTCTTTCTCCAATTGACTTATTTCGCTAAGCATCATACCCTCTAGTTCCATCCACGTGGTTGCAAATGGCAAGATTTCATTTCTTTTGATGGCTGCATAGTATCCATTGTATATATATACCACATCTTCTTTATCCATTCATCTGTTGATGGACATCTAGGTTCTTTCCATAGTTTGGCTATTGTAGACATTGCTGCTATAAACATTCGGGTGCATGTGTCCCTTCAGATCACTACATCTGTATCTTTGGGGTAAATACCCAGTAGTGCGATTGCTGGGTCATAGGGTAGTTCTATTTTCAACATTTTGAGGAACCTCCATGCTGTTTTCCAGAGTGGCTGCACCAGCTTGCATTGCCACCAGCAGTGTAGGAGGGTTCCCCTGAGCCTGTCCTTTTAAGGAAACAGCTATTTGTTGCCAATGATGGAATTCTACCTTTTAAGTGAAAATTGGTATTTTGGAAAATTTGTATTTGCGACTGTGAGTGTGATGGCTCCCCGGTATTTAAAGACTCCTCAGATTCTTGACCTCAGGGTCGTGAGTTCAAGCCCCATGTTGGGAATAGAGCTTACTTTAAAAAAAAAAAAAAAAGACATAATAAATAGGGTGCCTGGGTGGCTCAGTCAGTTAAGCAACTTCCTTTGGCTCAGGTCATGATCCTAGAGTCCAGGGATCGAGCCCCACATCGGGCTCCTTGCTCAACGGGGAGCCTGCTTCTCCCTCTCCCTCTGTCCCTCCTCCCACTTGGGTGTATTCTCTCTCTCTCTCTCTCTAACAAAAAAAAAATTTTTTTAAGATTTTATTTATTTATTTGACAGAGAGATCACAAGCAGGCAGAGAGGCAGGCAGAGAGAGAGGAGGAAGCAGACTCCCTGCCAAGCAGAGAACCCAATGTGGGGCTTGACCCCAGGACCCCGGGATCATGACCTGAGCCGAAGGCAGAGACTTTAACCCACTGAGCCATCCAGGCGCCCCACTCTCTAACAAATTTTTAAAAACAAAAATTTAAAAATAAAGACATTGGAAAAGACAAGATAGGTAGCAATATAAACAAATGTGATTTGAATATATTTTGTAATGCAATGTGGCAACATTTGGAAGATCTGCAAGTTATCAGTGACATGATACTTTGTAAATGGTGTTTTCTAAATAATGTTACACAGTCACGTGCAGGCAAAAGATCCATTCAGAGCATGAGATCAATGAGTGCATTTTATTGTAACCTGATGCAAAAAATTCTTTGGGAGGGTTTCAGATTTCATATTGCAACTAGCCTTTAAGAAACTATTAGTTGAGTCTTGGGGTAGTATCAGGTAATAGCCAGCATGACCTAAAAAGGCTCCTCCACTTTCTTACTACACATCTGTGCGAAGTCTTATTTTTTCTCATATTTCAGCCAAAGTAAGGAGTCGCACCAGATTGAATTCAGAAGGATCTGAGCATCCAGCTGTCTTCTATGAAACCAAACATTAAAGAGATTTGCAAAAAAGTGAAACAGTGCCAGTTTTCTCACTTTTTGTTTTTGTTTTGGAAAGGAAAGTTCTTTTCAAAAAGTGCTGTTTCTTTTGACGTGATGGATTTAGTGTCGTCTTTTAAAATAAATTAATAAGCATGTTTAAAACTCTCAGTTTTTAATTTCTGATACAGTAAGTATTGATGGCCATAACCCACATAAATAAAAGCTTTCAAAGGTCCTTAATGATTTTTAAGAGGGCAGAACTGCTGTCCTGTAACATCACAAGGGAAGGGGTCCATTTTTGCTAATGGCCCCATCTCCAAAGTGCCGAAGGCTGTTTTTTTTTTTTTTTTTAATATTTTATTTATTTATTTGACAGACAGTGATCACAAGTAGGCAGAGATGCAGGCAGAGACAGAGAGAGGGGGAAGCAGGCTCTCCGCTGAGCAGAGAGTCCAATGCGGGGCTCGATCCCAGGACACCGAGATCATGACCTGAGCCGAAGGCAGAGGCTTTAACCCACTGAGCCACCCAGGCGCCCCCAAAGGCTCTTTTTTAAAGGGCCCTTTATAATATTTGCTCACAAAGGAGTCTTTTTAAGATTTGGAATGTTTTTCCATTAAGTTTTCCACATTTTGGTCAAGAATGTAAGTGGGTTGATTAGTTTTTCATCTGTTTTGAATTTGCTTTTAGCTGCTGTCAAAAAACTCCATGCCGTGGCAATCCATGTGATGGGAGGGGTAGAGTGTGCCATTATTAGGGAAGTCTTAGTATTTTAAAAAATTTTATTTGTGACAACATTTTATTTCATTTCATTATTTTTTTTAAGTAAGCTCTACACCCAGCGTGGGGCTCAAACTCACAACCCCAAGATCAAGAACTACGTGTTCCACCTACTAAACCAGCCAGGCCCCCCAAGAGATGTTCTAATACAGCATAAAAAGAGCCGATCCTATATTGACAAACAAGTACTAGTTTATTTGTTGCTACTGGGTAAGGTTTTTAGCATTAAGATCTTCTATCTTATTTTGACCTTATTATAGCTTGCAGAATGTTCCTGAATACAGATAACTTTATTGAAAACATACTGTTGGGTTGGGGCCAGTAATTTTTAAGGTAGACTCAATTCAAGTGTAGATTTAAAAAAAAAACAAAACAAAGAGTTTCGGTATCAAAAGCTTTTGCTCTGTATTCTATACACCAGAGCTTAAAAAAGAAAAAGAAAAAGAATCAAATACTCACAGGGAATAATATGTATGAGATTATCATCAGGACAATCTAAAAGCAGATGATGTTAGCAAGTTTTCTTTTTCTTTCTTTCTTTCTTTCTTTTTTTTTAAAGATTTTATTTATTTATTTGACAGAGATCACAAGTAGGCAGAGAGACAGGCAGAGAGAGAGGGGGAAGCAGGCTCCCTGCTGCGCAGAGAGCCCGATGGCGCTGCTCGATCCCAGGACCCTGAGATCATGACCTGAGCCGAAGGCAGAGGCTTTAACCCACTGAGCCACCCAGGTGCCCCTGTTAGCAAGTTTTCAAGGAAACTCTAACTCCTGAATATAGTAAGCTTCTGGGATTGGGATATGAACCAGGACTCAAATGGAGGGAGGGGTCTGGAAAGGCGTTTTAAAATAAATAGGAAACTAGCTATGAAACTAGGTTAGCAGAGGGTTACTAACCAGCCCAGAGATTTAAACAAGCCTTGCTCTGAAGAGCTAGGAATGATTTGTAATCATGACTTGAATTGTTTGTATATTTGTTCTCTCAAGTAGTTTGAAGTGACCCACAGTCTTGTTTACCCTATCAATTTGTTTGACCACCCTTGTCTATATGGAGGACATAAATAAATCACCTTCCTGACTAGTATTCCTTGAAGTAGAAACTAGATGTCCGTGGAATATATTATTGGGGGACAAGAATCAATGAAAACCTTACAGAGTTGTCCCTTGTTTTTTATGATAATGTAAACATTTATTAAATTTGAAGACGTTTTGTAGTGATTCTTTTTCATGAGAAAACCATTCCAGTAAATTAAAACCTTAGTTTCTCAACCTGTTCTGTGGGCCTGGGTGGAAGTAAGAGGAAATGAGTTTTCTTCTAGAAGAGAATTTCTTGGAGAAAAAAATGTTTTGGGGGGCGCCTGGGTGGGTGGCTCAGTGGGTTAAAGCCTCTGCCTTTGGCTCAGGTTATGATCCCAGGGTCCTGGGATCGAGCCCCACATGGGACTCTCTGCTCAGCACGGAGCCTGCTTCCTCCTCTCTCTCTCTCTGCCTCCCTCTCTGCCTACTTGTAATCTCTGTCTGTCAAATAAATAAATAAAATCTTTAAAAAAAAAAAGAAAGAAAAATGTTTTTGGCTCTGCAGGACCCACACTCCCACCCAAGGTGGACTTCTAGGGAACTCCGTGTACTCATTTGCCCGTTTGCACAACTTGGAATGGAACGCAGAATGAGAGGACGAGGACAGGTATAAAGTGGCAGATGCTAGGTTTTAAAACCAAGCTGAAGGATGGCACTGACTGTGTCCTTAGGATCTCACACACCTGCGATAGGATCAAATTGTGGCTTTGTATTTTTTATACTCGATTTGACTCTTTTCCATTTCCTGTGATCCTCATGACTGAATTGTGAAATTAGGCTGCGACTGATTCGGCATCTCTAGGCAAATTACTACATTTTGGCTACATTCTGTGGCCCCAGGTGGTGGAGTTCCAGGCTGGGGCCAGAACTTGCATATTTCTCTTTTCCTGCTATCTCCCAGGAGACAGCAGACATGGCCCATCTTTCCATCCCGGCAGCTTTCCCTTCCCTGCAATGTCGCACTGACACTCCCGTCGCTTTCCCAGGCCTTTCTGGGCTCTCCCAGAGGCCAGGCCCCTCTTCGCTAATTCAGGGCATAGCGGCAGGCAACGTTGCTGACCCTCTCCTTGAATCCCTTCAGATCCACCAGGTCACAGCCCTCCCTCCTTGAGCTCCGAATGGATCTGTGTTTCCAGCTCCCCTCTGGACACATCACTCCCTCGGGCATCATGCTACTTCACCCCAGCCCCTCGATTCTCTCGTCCCGGGAGCCAGAGGCAGGCCCCCAGAATCTCGCCTCTCCCTCCTATTCCTTTCCAGCCTCCTCTTGGAATCAGCGGCCAAGACTAGTTGATTCTAGTTGTTACGGGTCTGTGTATCCTCTCCTCCCATTTTCTCTCCTCTGGACTAGGGAAGAATCTCCCGGCTTCCACCTCCTGGCCATTCTAAGCATGTCTGTGGGCGTGCCTCTCCTTCCAAGTTCAACGGCTCACTTGTGTGCACTGGAGAGGCTAAGCTCCTTCACTCCCAATGTTTGAGGCCTGGGGTGATGGGCTGGGACTTTTTCCAGTTTCTTACCCACCACCATTCTTCCCTTGAGCCCTCCCCCCTGCCCTCCACCTTCCGTCCAGAGGGACAAGTGCCACCCACCCCCCCAGTCCCCAGATTCCTGGATGTGTCCTCGCCTTTGCAGTAGCTGTTGCTGAAATACCCACCTCCTCTCATTCTTCCAGGCTAGGAACCTCCAGGCGAGATGGGGCTCTATTTCTGTGCAGTTCAGTTCCCCGGCTCCTTTCCTGGCCCACGGTGTGGGTTTCATAAATGTTCGAATGTTTGAATAAAGTCCGCATGAGTCATTTCATTTATCTGTTTGAAGAAGGCAGTATTTTGTCACTCTTTCTGTTCCCATTTGCTTGCCCCAAATTTCAGTGAGCTGGTTTGAATTAACTCAGAGGCAACAGGTGAGGTGCTGGCGAGCTCAACTGAGCTGATGTGTGTTTCAGCTCTCGGTTTTTGGAATCTGGAAAAGATATTTTCCTTTGTACCAGAATGTTAACTATATCCCCAAACTGTGTTTCTAACATGAACGAATGGGTCAGAGTTCAGTACCCCAGGCAGTTTTCAAACCAAATTTGGTAATGTTGATTTAAAACGGCCTCACAAGAAAAGCACCCAGTACAATCATGGAAAATACTAGAACTACTTTTTGTACCGCCACATATTGTTGAGAGAATTGTTCCCTGAAGTTATATTAATCGCAGAGAAGGATTCTAAAACTCTCTCTCTCTCTTTGTTTTTTTTTTTAAACAGGACCAATTTGACAACTTAGAAAAACACACACAGTGGGGAATTGACATTCTTGAGAAATACATCAAATTTGTAAAGGAAAGGACAGAGATTGAACTCAGCTATGCAAAGCAGCTCAGGTAAGTTGACATTGAAAAAGGTTGTTTGTTAATTGCAAAATGGATGTAGTGATAATTTATATACTCATTTATCCTGTGAATGTATAGTCCTTTAAATATTTTCCCCCTTTTATGTAAGGTAATATTTCAGTTAGAAACCATTGCTTTTGGGGCGCCTGGGTGACTCAGTCGTTAAGCGTCTGCCTTCAGCTCAGGTCATGATCCTAGAGTCCTGGGTTCAAGCCCCGCATCGGGCTCCCTGCTCCACGGGAAGCCTGCTTCTCCCTCTCCTACTCCCTCTGCTGTGTTCCCTCTCTCGCTGTGTCTCTCTCTGTCAAATAAATAAAATCTTAAGAAAAAAAAAAAAAAGAAAACCTTGCTTTTGATAGAGAAAATTCATTTTCATAGAACAATAAAAATAAAAACTAAGTTATTGCCCTTAGGCTCTGTTTTTCTTTTTCTTTTCCTTTTTTTTTTTTTTTTAAAGGATAGTTTTTGAATTTTGGAGCTACTTTTCTTTTTTCAAGAAAACTCCTAATTGAAGTGTAATATATAGAGAGGTAGAAGTGCGTGTCATAAGTATATAGCCCCCAGAAATCTTCCCAGAGTGAACACCCCCGTGTCATCAGCTCCCAGGTGGAGAAATAGGCAAATCCAGGCCCAGAGGTCCCCTGGCCCCTTCCAGTGCAACACCTTCCTCCCATGGCTGTCCACACTTCTGACTTCCAATGACACAGACGGTTTTGCCTGCTTTTGAACCTCATGTGAATGTACTCACTTATTAAGCACTGTTTGCATTTGGCTTCTTTTGTTCTACTTTAGGTTTGGGACAGTCATTCGTGTGGCTGTCTATGGTGGGAGCTTGTTCCATTCACTGGTGGTTGGTATTGGGTGTGTGAGTATACCACAGTTCACCCATTTCTCAGCCACCAGGCTATTGCTTGCCTCCTTTTTGGGTATACGAACTCTGTATACACCCAAGACTGGAATTGTGGGGTCACAGGTGTTTAGCTCTAAGTAGATAGTTTTCTAAACTGCTTCTCCCGATCCACGCTCCGTCCAGAAGCCTGTACGAGTCCCGTGGGCAGCATTGTAAAAGTGCTTGGACCGCTTACATATTTAATAGCGAAATTATCCAAGGAATCTGTGCTTTTAGATAAAATGTGTAAAAGTTGTTGGTAGAATGAAGCTGGAACTTGACGTAGTGGTCACAATCTTTAATGATTTCTTGTTTGTTGGAATGGGTTGGTGCAGATTGTTTTAAGACCTGTTAAAGATCCAGATGACTTTTGGTCTAGAAACATTCCGTTTGAACCCAAAGAGTGTCTGCAGAAGGGATACGTCAGGTGTCCCTGAGAGAAGCTGGATTCTAGAGCTGGTGTTGTTTATAAATAAGCCCCTGAGGGTACATGTGGATGTTTTTGTGGATGACACAGTTTTGTTTCCATTGAGTAAATCAAACAAAAACCTATTGCTCAATGAAACAGCCCTTCTGACTTGCTGAACCCAGGTCGATCTCTGGCACTGCCTGTGTGTGCATCCGCCTCACATCCTGAATGTAGCAACAGGGAAGGGGCTGCTTCGTGCTCATTAGCCAAATACCGCACTGTTCATCTTAATGCCTTTCGTGGGAAAATGGATTACATAACGTCCTTAGCCAGAATACAGTCTCGCTGCATGGATTTATGTGTTTGTTCCCTTTCTTCTTCTGTTAGCTTACACTTGTCTTCCCCGGCACCTTTGTCATGATCTTGTTTTGTCAGGAGGTTTGGGAATAGATGCCATTAATTCAGCTTTTAGCAAGTGTCTGCTCCGTTCCGTGTCATGAAGGAAAAGGGCTTTCTTGGCTCCCCCTCTGGATTGCATCTGACTTCTTGCCCTTTCTCACCGCCCTAGGTGAGGGGCGGAGGACGCAGGTAACAAAAGGCGGGGCTGTTGGAAAAGAATGCAAATTCCAGTGTGGGTTTAGAGTAAATGCGATGGCTCTCCTTGACTGTTTACTGTCTTGTGGATCACAAGTTGAAGTAGATCAGTGTCAGGGTTCTCACGGCAGCCTCTTGAGAAGTACTTTTCCTGAGATTTAAATATGTATCTAGTAGGCTCTGTGCCCAACATGGGGCTCAAATGCACAACCCCTAGACCAAGATTCGCATGTTCCGCTGACTGAGCCAGCCAGGCGCCCCCTGAGATATATGTATTAACCTTGTTTCATTACATCCCTAAGCCGTGTCTGAATTTGTTCTTGTTGGCAGAAGTTGATGTACAAGATCAGGAGTAATTGAACTAACCCTTCAGACTGGTCTCCTTGATACTGAGCCCTTAGCCAGGTCCTTAATGCCAGTACATAAGCATCCTTTCTATCCTTGGCTGATTTGCTTCCCCACTCACCGAAGTGACTCCGTTCCCCCACTTTCTGCAAACCCAGCATCTCCTTTCCCATCCTTGCCACTTGTTTGCTACGTCACTGAGAACATGGAAGCAGTCAGAAGAAAATGTCCTGAGACTCTCAGCATCTGTGCCCCCACCCCGAGATGCTTCTGTCTAAATCCAGGCCTCCCCTCTTGTGCAGTCAGTGTCCCCCCTCCCTCCGGCTCTGGAACTGAGCCCCAGTGCTTCTCTCTCCCACGTCCTCAGTTCTTCTCTCCTGGGTTATTATCCCTGTCGACACACAAGCACGCCATCATCCAAAAACAAACTTTCCCGAGGTCGTTCTCCCTACCTGGTGCCACCATTTCTTTGTTCCCCTTTGCAGCCAAACTTCTTCGAAGTGTTCTTACTTGCTGTCTCTAATCCCTCTCCTCTCACTACCTTAAACTCACTGCACACCTCTCAGCCAGCACTGCCCTTTTTGAGCCCCTGTGACGTCTGTACTGTTCAACCCAATTGCCTGTCCTCAGTCTGGCGTCCTTGACCCATCAGCGGCTTTGACGGGGTGGATGCTTCCTCCTCCTGGCTTGGCCTTATTCCAGTCTTCTGGCTTCCTTCCGACCTCACTGGGAACTCCTTCTTAGCGTCTCACTAGGTCCTCTTTGCCTCCTGCCTCTTCACCCAGTATGCCCTAGTTCCCAATCCCTGTCATCTCCCCTCTCGGTCTGTGTTCCCTGGGTGCTCTCATCTGGCTTTAAGTATGATCCACGGGACAGTGGCTCGCAGGTTTGTACCTCCAAGCTAGACCTCTGTCCTGGACTCCAGCACAGATTATGCATTACCTCCTAAAATCTATCTGAAATGGAAAGTGTCGGAAGCCGAAGCTTCCCGCCTACAGTGTGCATCTGCACGGCCCGGCTTTTCCCATGCACTTGAGGGCAGCTGCTCCTTCCCCGTTAGGTCAGAAACCCTGTTCTTCGTTAGGTCAGAAATTCCCTCTTTCTCCGCCACTACCCTGCCCCCGTCCCCAGTGTAAGCCAGCAGGAAGTCCCAGTGACTGTACTTTGCAAATTTACCCAGGATCCGACCCCTTCTTCTGACCTCCACCTCGGCCGCTGTGGTCCAGTCCCCATCACCTCTCACCTGGGTTATTACGAGGCTTCTAACTGGTTTCTCTTATTCCCTTCTTATCCCCTCTTGTCTGTCTGTTTTCCACAAAGCAGCTAGATCATGGCACTCTGTTCAAAATTCCAACAACTCCCCATTTCACTCCGTAAATCCAGAACCCTTACCATGGATGTCCTACAAAGCCCTATGTGATCATATCCCCCAACCTCTCTGACATCTCTTTCCTCCTCTTCCTCTCTCTGCTCTAACCATACCAGCCTCCTTGCTGTTTTCTCGCCTGATGCGTGATAGGTACTCAGTAAATAGTTGTAGGAAGGCTGAATCGAGATGTCCAGGTCTGAGATGTTTGGTCCCCACTGCTTCAAGGAGAATCATGTGTTTGCACAGGCTGTGAGAGCTGATGAGGGCTTACCAACAAACAACAGCAAACAGTGTGTGAGCAGAGTACCAGGGGAGCTCTAATGAACAAGACACCTTGGAGCTCACCTTCTCACTGTGGAAAACAGACCACATGCAAATAAGCAAACAAGATGTTTTTAAAGATAGCATTTATCAACCCAGGTAAATAAAGCCAGTGATGTAATAGAGCATGATAGTGGGTGGGAGTTACGTAGCTAGACTGCCCAGGGAAAACCTGTTGCTTGAGAACCGAAACACAAAGAGAGAAGACCAGCATGCCAAGGTCTGGGTTTAGCTCTTCCAGGCCAAGGGATCAGTGAGTGCAAAGGTCCTGAGGTGGAAACATGTTCAAGGAATGGAGAGGCCAGGGTGACTGAAGCATGGTCAGCAAATGCTTGAAATACCAGTGTGATGTTGAAAGAGCAATCTTTTTGGAGACATTTCTGGCACTAAATCATTTTTAATTTTTTCAGCATTAATTAGAGGAAAAATAATGCTAACTTATTTTTTTTTAAGATTTTATTTATTTATGTGTCAGAGAGAAAGAGAGTGCACAAGCAGGCAGAGTGGCAGGCAGAGGCGGAGAGAGAAACAGGCTTCCCACCAAGCTAGGAGCCTGATGCGGGACTCGATCCCAGGTGGGATAGTGACCTGAGCTAAAGACAGTAGCTTCACCAACTGAGCCACCCAGGCGTCCCTATGCTAACTTATTTTAGAAGCAATGGGTGTTCATTGGGGCTTTGATTTCTGTAGGTTGGGGGGTGACAAACTACAGCCTATGTCCCAGTCCATCCACTGCCTGGTTTTATAAATAAAGTTACGCAGAAACACGGCCACGCCCATTCATTAACATATTGTCCTATGGCTGCTTCTGAGAACAGTTGCAATTGACTAGTTGCAACAGGGACACCTGAGCATGACACACTTCCAAGTCTAAAATACTATCCGTCCGACCTGTTTCAGAAAAAGCTTACTGACCCTTGCCAGAGTTACTATTTCTTCAAGGCAATGTAAAGTCGAATTCCTAATAAAACATTTAAAACATTTCATATGACCTATAGAAGAGAACCAGCTATCAGTTGCCCTTAGCTACTGTTAAAAAAGCTACATTATTTGTTAACCAGATAATGAATTCACATGATTAAAAATGCCAGAGGTAGAAAATGGTGTGCGGGGAAGAGTCCCTTCTCTTAACCCTGTCCCTGGGGACAAAAAATGTTATCAGTATCTTGTTTATCTTTTCCAAGAAATTTTATGACGGCTGCAGGCAAATGAGGGTGTGTTTTCTTCCTTGCTTCCCCAGCAGTTCCGTGTGCCCTTGTCTCTCTACATCTTGGAGATTGTTCCGAGGACTCATTATTTTTGAGGTTTTACAGTATTGCTGTGGCTTGGTGGACGTGTTGATTGTTTCCAATTGTTTGCAACTCGGAACAAAGTTGTAATGCATAACCTTGAGTAATGCACTTGGACAAGCCGGTCCAGAAACAAAGTTCCTGAAAGTAGCACTCTGGTTCTGGTAGTGTTCACCAAGTTGCCACTCAAAGGCTCTGACCCTTACCACTTGTAGCACAGCGTGGGACAGTGCCATTGACCTTGACCCTCAGCGCTCCTTGGTACCAGTATTGTCCTATCTTTGCCAACGTGATAAGTAAAAATAGGAGAGTCTGAGCCCTAGTTTGTGTTTCTCTTATTATCAATGAGGTTGAGCCTGTTTTTATATCTTCGAGTCATTTATACATTCTTTTTGGTGAACCATTCATGTCCTGGCCAACTTTTTTTTTTTAATTAGAGTTAATTGTCAATAAAGGGTAACTACGTAGAAATCATTTTATAAAATATATTGTATATTGTGTATACAAGGAATTCCACTTATATTTACTTTCACCATAAAAAAAGACATACAAATGGAACTGAAGGATTTGCTGAACCATAAATACTGAATTCTTATAAGATTTAGCAGAAAAATTATGAAAAACTTGTAGGATGTCATTACTGGTTTTTTTTTTTTTTTAAAGATTTTATTTATTTATTTGACAGACAGAGATTACAAGTAGGCAGAGAGGCAGGCAGAGAGAGAGGAGGAAGCAGGCTCCCTGCTGAGCAGAGAGCCCAATGTGGGGCTCGATCCCAGGACTCTGGGATCATGACCTGAGCCGAAGGCAGAGGCTTTAACCCACTGAGCCACCCAGGAGCCCCTGCTTTTTGTTTTGTTTTGTTTTGTTTTAACTCCTCGTTATAACTTTAAGCAAGTCCACGTGGCTCACTGCTAAGTAAGAGAAAGAAAATAATCTTTACGTGTTTTGCTTCCTCTTCTAGTTACATAATTTGGTCTGTAACACAGTCCCACAGTTAACTCGTCTTAATTCTGCATTTATTTGCTTATTTACTTATTATTTATTTCTTTATTTATTAGAGGGAGAGTATGTGTGAGCATATTAGGGGAGGGGGAGAGGGAGAGAGAGAATCTTAAGCAAATTCTGTGCTGAGCGCAGACCCGGTGCCCAGAAGGATCCCATGGTCCTAACCTTATGACCCGAGCCAAAGCCAAGAGACAGAGGCTTAAGCCAAGAGTCAGAGGCTTGAGAGTCAGAGGCTTAACCGACTAAACCCCCCCAGGCATCCCTTAATTCTGTATTTAAATGTAAATGTATGCTCACCTCCATTCTTTCTAGCACAACCTCTCCACCTGTCTCTTGGCATCAAGAGAAATAGGAATATTTCCTTCCCTACTAAAACTTTGTGGAGTAATTCTCCGAGTTTGTTTCTGTTTGAGAATGTCCCCATACTTGATAATAATTTGACCTGGTCATGCTCCAGTCATATTTTCGTCCTCTCCAAACTTTGTCGCTGCATTGGTTTTTGGTGGAAAAGTCTGGGGCCAGCCAGATTTTTTTTTTTTCTTTGTAGGTGACTTACTTTTTTGACTATATATGTGAGGAATTTTTTGTTTGTTTAGCCGTTCGATGGCATCGCCAAGCTAAGCCTTGTTGATCATTCTTGGTCAGTTTCCTTAGAGGCCTTTCACATGCAGATCCAATCCCTCATTTACTTCAGGGTCACTTTCTCCAGTTACATCTGAGTATTTTTTCTGTACGATTTACTGGCTTTATATACTTCAGAGATAGAACTTTTCCTTATGTTAAAGCATCTTGTTCTTTAGGTAATCTTTTCTTCTGCTTGTGTTAGTTGCTTTCCTTACAATGATCATCTCAAAGCTTTCTTCTGTTAAATTTGATACCCAGCCTACTGTATTCATTAGTTGTGTAGTGGTAGCCTCCGTTCTTAGTTCATTTCCTTAACTTTGCAGTCTGTTTGAGCCTGTGGTCTGGGAATTCTTGACCTCATTGGCTTTGTGTTTTTATGAAGGTTTTCTGTAGTGTAAAATATTCTGGAGGGGTTTGCTTTTGCTTCTTTTGCTTCTTTTCTTCCAGATTGTTTGTTTGCTTGGTTTTTTTATTTGTTGTGGGGGTTTTTTGTGTGTGTTTTTTTTTTTTTGCATTCCCTCCCTCCCTTCTTTCCTTTGTTCCTCCCAACCTTTCTCTCTTCCTTCCCTCTTTCCTTCCTTCCCTCCTTCCCCCCTTCCTTCCTTCTCTCCTGTATTACATGTCATATGTTTTCACCTCACGTTTATATGGGCAGTTCAGCGAAGCGGTTGAGAGAATGGACACTAGAGCCCCAGTCCCTGGGATGCATTCTTGATTCTTCTGTTCAGTAGTCGCACAACTTGGGGCACATACTGTCTGTGCTTCATCTTTTTCATCTGTAAAATGTGAATAATAGTAATTCCTCCTTTCCAGGGTTGTTAAGGGGATTTCATGGGATAAGGCACATGAACTTCCTAAGCGTGCTTTTCTTACCCGCCTAAGCAACCCCAGTGCTGCTGTTGGTTCTGATAGAGGGTAGGTGAGCGTTCCTGGCCGTGCTTCTAGAACAGTTGGCCTTTCCCTCTGAGCTCCATTACGGGGTAAGGGTGAGGCAAAGGGCCTGGCTTTGTACATTTCGTCTTTGAGACCCTGAGTGTGTTCCAGAACTCTGTTAGAGCTTGTGTTCGAGAGTTTAGTCTGCTAGGTCAAAGATAGTCCCTGTTCCTTCGGGATGCCTAGGTTAGGTGTGATCTCCCGCGGGCATCCAGCTTCAAGCCCTGGAGCGTGAGGATCCAGGTGGTGATCCCTGCTCCTGCCCGAATTCTGGAACCTGGGTGGTCAGCCTGTGTGTCTTCTCAGAGCTTTCCTGTCACTGTCCCCGATTGCTTACTCATCCTTCAGTTTATATTGTCCAAACTGATCTTAAGGGTTTTATGGGCTTATTCCTACCCCACTTCACCCCCCTGCCGCAGTGGCAGCGAGAGTAGGGACAGCATTCTTCTCCACAGCCCCAGAATCTTCTGTCCCTCACCACGGTTGCCACTTTACAAAGTGCGTAGACTGAAATTATGCTTCTTTCCCCATGGGCTTTTTTTCTGCTGTTGATAATTGTCCTGGCTTTTTCTTCTCACCTCTTGTTGGGAAAGCACAATTCTCTGATCGAATTTTATTCTGCTGTCTTTGTCCGGAAGTCTTGTGGTGAGCTTTGGGGAAAAAAAAGAAAGATAGGAAAAAAAAAAAACAAACAAACATTCCTGGACCCAACCCTGGACCTTCCATTTCAGAGGGCCTGGAACTGGGCCCAGTTATCTCCTTTTTTTAAAAAGCTTCCCTGTGGCTCTTCGGATCAACCAAGTTTAAACCCAGTATCCTTGTGAGAGGATTATGTTTTTTTCTTACCTTTTCATTAGCCTATCTGAAGAGCAAGTGTAATACATAAAACACTTAAAATTTCTCAGAAAGATCCCATAAATTTAAAGCTGCTCTTTGTGGTTTATTTCCTTGCTTGTTTTTTAGGTGACCTCATACAAAATAAGGCGAGAAAACCCATCTCCAGAGAATGGAAATGGAAGTTGATCCTTCTGTCTAGTGGTCCCTGGGAGAAAAATTCTGATTTTCCCATCCATACCTCTTAAGCTTTTAGTTTTCTGTTGGCATTTATAGAGTGAATTACTCGCTGGTGCTTTTAAGAAGCATTTTGAATGCTGTATATGCTAACATGGTCCAAGTGAGACTCATTCATCTGGACCTGACAGTCTCCACAGGTTGTCACCCACAACAGACTTCCCCCTGTTGTCTTTAATCCTGTTTCGGTTTCGATTGGCGAGAAAACTAAAAAGAATGCTGGTTTTACCTGTCTCTAGTCAAGCTTTGTTTCCTTCAACTAGATATAAAATTTAAATTATTTTTA
Organism: Lontra canadensis; assembly: GCF_010015895.1. Lineage (NCBI taxonomy): Eukaryota > Metazoa > Chordata > Mammalia > Carnivora > Mustelidae > Lontra > Lontra canadensis. The sequence goes on along the minus strand of NW_022631024.1, from coordinate 15,270,958 downwards.
TGAAGGCTTAGGACTGGAAGCTAAAAAGAAAATGTGGGTTTATTAAATTATTTATTTATTTATTTTTTAACATGAAGTGAGTTTTTGCTTGTTTGTTTTAAGTAGTCTCTACACCCTACCTGGGGCTCGAACTCTTGACCCCAAGATCAAGAGTTTCACGCACTTCTGACTGAGCTGGCTAGGAGATTGAGCCCCACGTCAGGCTCCTCGCAGGGCGTGGAGCTTGCTTAAGATTCTCTCTCCCACTCCCTCTGACCCCGCCCTCCCACTCCTCTTCCTCTCTGCCAAAAAAAAAAAAAAAAAAAACCAACCAAATTAAAAAAAAAAAAAAACCACATGCAGCCACTAGGCTTTTTAATACTCCAACTTCCCATATATTCTACTCTACGTCTATGTGGAAAAGAACCTCTTGGTTATATAGTCATCTGCTTTCCATGTGTTCCCTTTCCATCCCGGCCACGTGTTAAGTAGGACGGACTAAATCTGCCTTTTAAGGAGTGATTGTGGTAAACCATCTCAGCCGTACTGTGCTTTCAACAAGGAAGATTTCTCTCCTTTGCATTATTTGTGTCTTTAAGCCACATTATTAATTAATTAATTAATTTATTTATTTCAAAGATTTTATTTTTAAGTAATCTCTATACCCAGTGTGGGGCTCGAACCACAATCCCGAGCTCAAAAGTCACATGCTTCACCAGCTGAGCCAGCCAGGTGCCCCTAAGCCATATTTTTTTTTTTTAAGATTTTATTTATTCATTTGACAGACAGAGATGACAAGTAGGCAGAGAGAGGCAGGCAGAGAGAGAGAGGAGGAAGCAGGCTCCCCGCGGAGCAGAGAGCCCGATGTGGGGCTCGATCCCAGGACACTGGGATCATGACCTGAGCCGAAGGCAGAGACTTTAACCCACTGAGCCACCCAGGCGCCCCCCTAAGCCATATTTTTAAAGGAAGTGTTGTTTTTCAGCATCCTTTTGGATCTAGATTTATTAGGGAAACTGTTCTACGCGTCCAGAGTATCAGCAGAGAAAATATGACAGGGTTCACTGAAGCATGGGTCACACCAGAGCAGCCTTCAAGAGGGAACATTCTCTTCTCATCAGTTATTAATTATAATTAATAGTTAAAAATTAATTATAATTTTGAAATGATCATATGCTCATGTCTTCATTTTACTTTTATTTCATTACTATTGATGATATTACTATTATCATTACTATTTTAAGTAAGCTCTGTGCCCCACGTGGGGTTTGAACTCATGACCCCAAGATCAACACTCACATGCTCTACTGAGTGCACCACCCAGGTGCTCTTCATATCTTCATTTTATTTTATTTATTTTATTTTTTAAAAGGTTATATTTATTTACTGGTCAGAGAGATCAAGAGCACAGGCAGGGGGAGTGGCAGACAGAGGGAGAAGCAGGCTCCCTGCCGAGCAGGGACTCGGGACTCAATCCCAAGACTCTGGGATCCTGACCTGAGCCCAAGGCAGATGCTTAATGAACTGAGCTACCCAAGCGTCCAATATCTTCATTTTAAATTGCAACAATTGATATTCTGTTGGGTGTTATATATTCCGTCAGAAAACTTGAAGGGGCCATAGAGGTCATTTCATCCAACTCCCTCAAACTCGCAGATGATGCCCAGACTTGCTCACTGATTTGTCTGGGTTCAAGCCATCCCAGAGCAATGTCTTTTTTTTTTTTTTTTTTTTTAAGATTTTTATTTATTTATTTGACAGACAGAGATCACAAGCAGGCAGAGAGGGAGGGAGAAGCAGGCTCCCCGCTGAGCAGAGAGCCCGATGCGGGGCTCAATCCCAGAACCCTGAGATCATGACCTGAGCCGAAGGCAGAAGCTTAACGCACTGAGCCACCCAGGTGCCCCTTTTTTTACTGAAGTCCATTGCCTCACGTCATCTAGTAACACCTGTTAGAGATGAAATCACATCCACTTTGTATGTAAAAGGTACGATGATCAAAATTGTAAACTTAGGATGGCACATTTTTTCTAGGTGAATCTGTAGATTCAGAGAGAATAAAAGAAAATGTGAAATAATGAAAGTAGCTACTGGGAAAGAGGAATAGAAACACGGGATAAACAGGGAAGTGAGTACTGAGTTGTGGTCAAGTGAGGACCCCCCGCCGTGGACCATTAGTCAGCCTCTCCTGGCTGTTTCCCTAAACTGTTGCCACCCAAGTCAGGGGTGGGATCCATGGGAGTGAGTTTCATTTTTTTCAGGGTTACCTCCTGGTTTTTGTGTAAATTTACGTGTGTTGAATGTAAAGATTGTCTGTATTCTTGACCTGGAGGTCAGATTAGAAAGGGAGATGTGAGTGATTTTGTCTCATCTGAGTGTGGTCAGTGCAAATTTCCTCGACAGGCAGGTCCTCCTAATTAAATGTCTTAGCATGAACAGCCCCTAAATTCCTTTCCTTTTCATTAGCTCTTTGTAGGAGCAACCACACAGCCCTGACAACATGACTTTGGCACTTGGGTTTTTTGTTTTTTTTTTTTTAAGATTTATTTATTTATCTTAGAGAGCACGAGTGGGAGGGGCAGAAGGAGAGAGAGAATCCCAAGTAGACTATCTTCTGTGCACAGAGCTCGATCCCACAACCCTGAGATCATGACCTGAGCCAAAACCGAGTCAGACGCTTAACCACGGTGCCCCTTAGGCACCCGGTACTTGGATTGTTAATTTGAATATTTGGACATAGTCCGCATGCTTTTCTTGGATCATCCTGAAGATGATTGGGAGGGAACAGTGGCCCTGAGGGAAACTCGCCCTCAGCTCAGTGCTGCAGATGAAATCGGCCTCAGGTGTACACATGGTCTGTACTCTCCAATTAAAGTCAGGTCGTAACAGCCAGGTTAGCACCAACTCCTGCCCCTTTCTGTTCTCACGTGCTCTACCTTTGGGGTAAAAGATTAAAAAGGATGCAAATCTTTCACAACCAGAGCTTTATCTCCCATGCAGAAAAGATGGAAGGAAGCAGGGGCACCTGGCTGGCCCAGCTGGGAGAGCTGGCAACCCTTGGCCTTGGGGTCATGAGTTCCAACCCCACATTGGGTGTAGAGATGACTTTAAAAAAAAAAGGAAGGAAATTAACGGATTTCAGCTGCGGACATTTTGCGATTTTTTTTTTTTTTAAACTTACGCACAAAGCACTGACTTCATCTCTCATTCCCGATTTCTCAATCATCTTTCTATAGAAGGTGATATGTCTGCATTTTTGTTTTAGGAACCTTGCAAAGAAATACCAACCTAAAAAGAACTCGAAGGAGGAAGAAGAATACAGGTCTGTTCAACGCTGATAATTATGTGCTGATAATCTTTACGCCGGCCGTGATGCTGATGAAGGAAAGGAGAAAGGAAACGTACAAAAATAAGCTGCATTCCCCACCCGTGTTTGTGCTAGTTTTTAAATTGGCAGCGAGAACGGTAAAAACCCGGCTCAGCTAACTTATGCTGAGTCACTAGACCTATTCCAGATTGTTTCAATTAAGGTAATTGGGAAAAGCTCAGAATGTAATCTAAGCAAATACAGGAAGCAAGGATTGTGCATTCCACGGTCTTGATTGGCTTTTGTAATGTCAGGCGTCTCTTTCTTTGAGAAATCTGTCCATTTCAGTAAGCAACTTAGGCACCTTAGCGTGGACAGCGCAAAAGTGTTAAATCTCTAATTTAGATCTAAACACCCATTGAATGAATGCATAGTTGGCATGTACGGTATCTGGGGTCCTATTTGAACCAGGATTAACGAGGCCAAATACTGCCTTATATAGAGCGGTTCAGCATCACAGAATGTAGAGTGCCTCAGTGGTAATTAATTCTGAGCCATTTCGACGAGAACGCTCTTACGAGTGATGAACTTTCGGGATCCTATGGGACGTTGACGCACATTAATCTGATTTTAATTAATATTTCGTCAGCGCATACAGTGTTAGAACGGACGGGGCCCCTGTTTGAAAGAGTGGCGTGTGCTCATTTCCGTAGGTATACGGCTTGTAAAGCCTTCCTTTCCACCCTGAACGAAATGAATGATTATGCTGGGCAGCATGAAGTTATCTCCGAGAACATGACCTCGAACATCACTGTGGAGTTAGCCCGCTACGTCCAGGAGCTGAAGCAAGAGAGGAAATCGGTAACAGAAGTTTGTTTTTTCTTCCTAAAAGATGGACCAGGGGTAACGGGAATATCCCTAGAAACTTTCGAATTAAACACAATCATATAACGTGGTGGGCCTTGAACTGAATCGTGAAAAAGTTCCTCCTGTTCCCAGAAGGTGTTTCTGGGTCTTTGCAAGGGTCCCTCAGACACTGAAACTTATCTGAGGACACCCCCCCCACCCCCGGATAAAATCCCTAAGAGGAGTTTAAATGTATTTGAGGATCTCACACATAGAAAGAGTAAGCGATACCAGGTAGTACCTGCGGCACGGAATAAGTCGTATTAACATAAATGCTTATAATGTGTTCACAAAAGCCAGAAAAGTGATCTCAGCACCATTGACTGTTCTTTGGGTCCTTCGTCATGTAACGAAGAGGGCCTTTTTGGTCCTCCTGCCTTGGTCATCATCTTTTCATAGCTCTTACTGTTAACAAAGGAGAAAAATGTGTGCTCACATAAAGTATATTTATAGTCAAGGTTTTGTCCCAAAAGATTTAATTGTAAGCTGCAGTTGGTGTCCTTGTTCTCTGATGGCTTACGCAGGGCATCATAATTTGTTACGAATACAGTACTAAAGCTGGCCCGTGATAATACTTTTTTCATTTAAATCCAAGTCCACCATAATTCTTCTGGTGCCTTGGACATGCAGGAACAAACAGGGAAGGTGGGATTCCTACTGAACGAATGGAAGAGATGTTAAATAATAATGACCAAAATAATTACTTAATTGCAATTGTGATTGTTGTTGCCAAGTACGAGTGCAGGCGCCACAGGAGAGGATCGGGGAGAAGCTTCCCAGGGCCCTAAACAGCCAACGTTTTAATAAGACTCGAAGGATGAGGTAGAGTTGCCTGGGACAAGCAACGGAGGTAGCAGCCAGTGCAAAGGCCCTGGGACAGGAAAGTTTTTGGAACATCTGAGGAGTTTACTTCTTTCTAAGTAAGCTATAAATAGGTAGCACATGGCTTTGGGTGAGTTTAGTAGTCAGGAACAGATATATGCCTTAAGATCAACCATTGGTTTGAAAAACAAAACAAAAACCACAGGTTCGTAAACTGAGGTGACATGTTTATCTGTTCACATTAGAGCAGTGGATCTCAACTGGGCACAATTTTTCTGCCTACCCCGGCAACACTTACCAGTATCTGGAGATAGTTTTGGTCATCCAGGGGGTTGCCATTGGCATCTGGTGGGTAGAACCCAGAGGTGCTCGTAAATATCCTACAATACCCAGGCAGCCTCTCCAACAAAGAATTACCTGCCCCATAATGTCCGTAGTGCCCAGACTGAGAAACCCTGCACTAGAGCCCCAAATTAGATGACAGCATCTTCCAGACCGTTCATTAAAGATCTTTCCTATGATGGAAAGGAAGCAGTGCACAGAATACTGAAGTCCAGAATGAAGCACAAATGTCTAATACAATCATAAACTAAATACAGTAAATCTGAACTTGATGTTGGACTGCTTCCCGGGTTCTTGAACTTCCCTCAACCTTGCAAAGTTTATACCTTCTTCCTGTTTGTTTCTTTGCTCAGTGCTTTGTGTCTCTTGACTGACCTTTAGCCACCCATATAGCTTAGAAATTTAGCAAACACCCAAAACCAGAACTCTCTGCCTTTACTTTAGAACGGAATATAAATTCTATTTCTGAAGTGAATCATGAGATATGAGCCCACATAAATGGGTTTCCTGTTAACTTTTTTGAATGCCTCTCCTCCAGCCCCATGGCCCCCTTGCTGTTGCTCAACCTCACCCTGTGTCACCCTGCCCCAGGGCCCTTGCACTGGCTCTGGTCTCCTTGGAAAGCTTTCCCCCAGATATCTACAGAGCTCACTTACTGACTTCTTCTCAGGAATAGTGTCTTCTTGAGGTCTGTCTTGTCCACCTTATTTAAAATTACAAAGTCTCTCCTCTCCTTCCCCGCCTCATTCCCACCACCTTCCCTGCTTTACTGTTTTCCCATAGTGCTTACCAACATCTAACATTTTATATATTTGTTTTCTTTCATCTCACACTAGAATGTAAGCTCTGCGAGGGCAAGAATTTTCTTGGCTCCTGCCGTATCCCAAGCACCTGGAAGAGTGCCAGGGTAGAAGTAAGCATTAGGAAGTAGAGAGGAGCCGTCTTAGACTCAACTTTGTTCACTTTGTTCTTGGACTTTGTGTCATTAGTGGAGGATCCTTGTATTTCCTTTTCGTGTTATGATTGGGTCCTTTTGTTTTATTCACTCACTGCTAATCATGCCTTTTGTACAGTCCGTCATATCTGTAGCTTAAATTCTGTTCCTTTTTTTAATCAGAAATTATAGTAATTTATAGAGTAAATTATAGGTGATACAGAGACACATTAAATAAGATCTGCAATTCGTAGTGCTCCTTTTATTTTAGGGAGAATTACAAGTACACATCTGAGTCAGATGTTCCACTGGGAAGAACGACAACCACTAGGCTCTCTTGAAGCATTTTGTAATTACATGAAATGACATTTTAGGAAATTGGGAACCCTTTTAAAGTTCTAGAAAGAAAGAATAACCGTATGTAAATGCATATTTGTGGTGTTTTAATATAATGCATCATGAGCCTTTGTGCTTTTTTCCTACATATTTATCATTATTTTGAATGACCGTGTAATGGGCCATTAGGTTGTATATTGATATGCGGTGACTTTAGAAACTATTCTGGTTATATTGTCTGTTTAATTGTTTGGCCTTGAGTCTTCATTTTTGTGGATTATAATAACTGATAGCTATTAGGCACATTTCGTCTTCACAGCACCCCTTCGGGAGGGGCGACAGTTACACATTTTAATCCCAGGCCAGGAGGCTGGAGGCAGCAAGGCGGGGGTCAGGCCCTTCCCCAGGGGTGGCTCTGGGTGGCTCTCGGGGCCATGCGTGTTTGCATGCGTGTTTTTGTTTCCACTGAGTGACGTTCTTTAACTTACATCCAAGGATGCTGGGTTAGAGAGTGTCAGCTTCCTCACGGGCAGTCACCTCTAGATAAGGTGCTCCTTGAGGTCGAACCATAATGACCAATATTTCTCCTTTAGAGCTTTCCCTTTGGGCTCCTCTGACTCTTATTAATGAGTGATCTTACTTATTCTTGAAAAGATGACTCGTGGGGCTCCTGGGTGGCTCAGTCGGTTAAGCAGCTGCCTTCAGCCCAGGTCATGATCCTGGAGACCTGGGATTGAGTCCCGAGTCAGGCTCCCTGCTCTGTGGGGAGTCTGCTTCTCCCTCTCTCCCTCACCAACCCCCATGCTCTCTCTCTCTTAAATAAATAAATTAATTAAATCTTTTTAAGAAAGAAAAAAGAGAAGATGACTCTTGGGACGCCTAGTGGCTTGGTCCGTGAAGCATCTGCCTTTGGCTTGGGTTATGATCTCAGGGTCCTGGGATCGAGCCCCACATTGAGCTCTCTGCTCAGCAAGGAGTCTCCCTCTCCCTCTGTGCTCTCTCTCTCTCTCAAATAAATCAATAAAAATCTTTAAAAAAAAGATGACTCTTAAAAACACAGTAGAATGGCATCTTCTCCACTTTGTGGTGACATTTGTGACCAGCAGGAGTGGCACAACAGAGCTGGAACTCAGATCCAGGTCTTCCAGTGTCCCAGCCAGTGGCCTTTTTGCCATGCTGCTGTGAAGGGCTGACCATGTGCTGTACATCTTCCCTAGGAGAGGGAGATCCCAGACCAGCTGTGTGTCCACAGCTCCCTGGGAGGCTGTCGGACTAGGAGAGGAAAGGATGTTCTGGTCAACAAATGGGCTTGGGATTCGAGCAGCCCCACCAGCTGTGACACATCAGACCACGTCACGAGGGCTCTGGGAGCCCCTGTTCTGGTCTAGTGAGCTGCTCGCTGAGAAAGGCGTCTGATGCAGGATTAGATCCCAGGACCCTGCCACCATGACCTGAGCTGATGGCAGACACTTATCCGACTGAGCCACCCAGGTGTCTCCCCTTGAGTGTTCTGATCAGGGTTTATTACAGAAAGCAGGAAGGTATACAGGCTTCCCTGCGACCAAATGTCATAACAGTATGGCCCAGTGCATTTAAAAAGAACTTTCTAAAAATGTTGAATTGGTGGACAGCATTGAAATGAGAGGCTTTCACCATTTCAGGTCTAGCTAGTAATTCTCAGAGCTTACCAGAAATCATGTCTTGCTTAAGTACCAGTCTTAACCATTAGTATAATGCGTTTTGGGCCATTTGGTACAGCGGCGAAATCCTGTCTGCCCAAAGGGATGATTTCAAATTTATAGGATTACTGCTGGATCTCATTACTGCATATAGAGTTATTTCCAAGTTCAGTTTGGAATACTACTGGAAAATTATTTCTCCTCTAGATTTTGCTGTGTTTGAATGGATGAATCTCTAACAAGGGTCTTTGTGGTGACAGAGCTCATTCTGTAAAGAATGTTTCCTTCCCTCTGGATTTGAAAGGAAGGTAGTAAGAGGGAAGTAGAGGGAGAGATGGACATTCTTCTCATCCTGGGGGCCACTTCATGATAATGAGCCAGCTGTGTGTCCTTGAAGTCTTAAAAATCTCCCATTATAAAACAGAACAACACCTGCTGTTCACGTTCTTTGGAGAAAAGGTGGGTTTTAGACAGCGATGTCCACACGTCCCTTGTTCCCATAAGACGTGCAACTCTCCCACATAGTATCTTAAGGAAACAGTTTGTTCTGAGACACAAATTTATAGGCTCGTTGTTAGGAAAATGCATTGATTTTTCAAAAATAACTTTTTTTTTTTTTTTTTTTTTTTTAGTTTATTTGAGAGAAAGAGATCACAAGTAGGTAGAGAGTCAGGCAGAGAGAGGTCCCGGGAAGCAGGCTCCCTGCCAAGCAGAGAGCCTGATGTGGGGCTTGATCCCAGGACCCTGAGATCATGACCTGAGCCGAAGGCAGAGGCTTAACCCTCTGAGCCACCCAGGCACCCCAGAAATTATATTTTAGCGAGATACTCACCTTCTCTTTAGAGACAATAGGATCAGTGGCCTGTCTTTGGGGAGAACATAAGTCAAAGTACACACTGCCGGTTCCTTTGCTTTGTGTTCAGTTTTTTGTCTACAGATGTAAATTATCAATAAATCTGTACTATGTGACAATATTTAGGATTTACTGGTATTCAGGAGAAATTACTGGGAAATCAATATTCTTTATAAGGCAACATGATTAGTTTTAATGTGTAAAATCTGGAAATTTTTATACTTGCCTGATTTTCCTAGATTTTGACAAATTTGCAGTAAATACAATAGTCCTTTCTTTTAGCTGACATGCAAAAAGAACTTCTGTTTCTTGGGGCACCAGTGGCTCAGTCGGTTGAGCATCCAACTCTTAATCTCTGCTCAGGTCTTGATCTCTGGTCGTGAGTTCAAGCCCTGCGTCAGGCTCCATGCTGGGTGTGGAGCCTACTTTAAAAATTTAAAACAAAACAAAACTTCTATTTCTTTTATGTACTCTTCCCCCCCCTTTTTGAAGGGGGGAATGTTATGATTCATGTATTAATTGTCAACATTTTAAAAGAATGTTACCAAAATTCTGGATTAAAGAACAAAAACTTGAAATTTTTATAAGTAAAAATCCTCATTTTTTCCAAGTTACCTTCTAGGTGTCACTTATAGACACAGATATTGATGTGTACAAAGACTGATATAGACATGTATACATAATATGTCTATATAAATATATTTCCTATATATAACACTTAAGCATATTAGTCCTATATGGATATAACTTATATTTTTATTTATTCCCCATTTAATTTCATAAGCAGTTTTTATTTTTCTGCATGAAAACAGGTAGTTTTCATCATTAGAATTTTAGTGGCTATGCATTATTCTAATGCTTGTATCATTCACTTAACTAATTCTTTACTATTTGACCTGTAGGCTATTACCAGTTTCGGGTTATTTACTTACTTTTAGTTATATAAACAGTACTGCAGAGAACTCGTTTCTTTCATAGCTCTTTTGTGCGTGGGGTGGGCACCGTTCCTCCAAGCTAAATTCCCAGAGAGTACGAGGTCGAACATACGTGATATATGGTTCTTAATTAAGCTCTGGTCATTTACAAGAGTGATGGTCTTCGACAGAAGTGTAGATGAGATTCCTAAGTCACGGAAATGATCAACGAGGTTGTGAATTACCCGATCTGAAGTGTGGGTAGTTCAGAGTTGCTGTCAGATAGATTCCCCCATAAGAACGAGGGTAAAGATACCCTTGCTGGCGATTTTTGCCCGTTGAATCAAGTTGTTAAAGAATTTCGGAGAGGTTGTTTGGTTCAGCTCGAGCCTTTGAGTGTGTCTCAGGGTAATGCATGGTGATCACTGCGAACCGTGTAGGAGGGATTTTTATAGAGATTTGTAGCTCCAGAAGGGGAGTCAGGAGGTGCTGGCCGACATTGACTGGAATTTCCAAGCAAACTTCTCTCAGCAGGTGGAAAGTATGGTTCATTACCAAATATTGGCCAGGAACAGAATCGCTTTTTGGCAGTGGTTATCTGAAAAGTTCTAGAGGAAACGATTATACAATACCTTCAATGACTCACTAAAATTTTTATAAACTCAGAGAGTGCTTACAAGACCCCACATTACTTAGGTTGGCCAGTTATATCTTTTCCCTGAGGTCCCAGAGGTGTTTAAAAATTGATACTAAAAGATACCATCGTCTCCAAGTTAGCTATTGGGTAGGTCCTATTTAGGAACTTAGGGAAGGACTTAATATCCTATAAGGCAGTTTTGTAGCATGGACTGACCCTACTATGCTTTGAATATGTTTTTATAAGAGCTTTCAGCAAACAGACAAAGCCTAGCGTGAGGGAATGCAGAAACTAAAAGGATCTTACGTGTGTGATCAAGTCATTACAAATCAATTTCTGATCTTTTTGGTCCCATTGAGACGCACCTGGGGTGCTCCGTTATAAAGCCAGGACCTGTGGGGAGAGAACACAGAAAGCCAAGAGGGACTTTCGATTTCATGGCCTGGAAGAGGAGGGTTTCCATACTACCTCCTCTTTACTGGGGTTACCGCTTTTATTTAAATAAATCCGAAAGCAGGGAGCCCTGTAGAAGTTGCTGGTCTTCTGCCTATGTCCTCCTGGTGGGACACCCACGGATAGCTCCTGGTTTAATGTATCTCTAGAAGGTGTATTTGGTTTTGTTATGTCTCCTTTGTTTTGGGAGGACATGTGACAGGCACGTGCTCTTCCTCAAGGCCCTGTCACCGCTGTGGTTCTGTCGTTTGCAGAATCATTAAAATTTCACCCGAGCATTTATGGGCTAACATACCTAGTTATAACATACCTAGTTATCAGGAGGCTGACGTTCTGCTCTTGATTCCCTGGATTTGAAGTGCAACTTTGGGTTTTGTGGTGCTCCCTCGTGAGCTGGGATGAGACCTTCTTTTTCTTCTAAGAACCAGGAATCGTTTCACTGATGTTTTGTGTCCCAGCTGACTCTCCTGTATCCAGGCACCCACTTGCCATCTCCCTGGATGAGCCTGATGCAGCATCTCCGAGCACCCCATTGTCGGGGGAGGGAGTGCCCCTGGAGCCCAGCAGCACTAGGAGTGATGCCCCAGAGCTGTGCGATGCAGAGGGCTTTTTATCCCATCCAAAAAGAAACTGTGGATCCCCCAAACCCCTTTATCACACACCTGTTCCGGTCTGCATTTCCTCGGGTCGTTAAATGGCACTCCTTATTAACGTAATTGTTCTGGCCCAAACAATAGGGCGCCCAGGACTTCTTTTTCCTTCACACCCCATATGATATGGGTCCTGTCTATATAATATATATCAGGTCCTGTCAGCTCTACCTTCAGTAAATGTTCTGAATCCAAATACTTCTCACCCCTCATCCGGTCGCTCATTGTCTCACCTGGAGGACTGCCCCAAGCCTCCTACTTTATCCCTCTGCTCCCAAGGTCTGTGGCGCAGCTCCCCGTCTCCACCTGTGCCGCCAGCTGTCCCATGAACAGGTGCAGCAGCCTCCTCCCGGTACGTTATCCGCACGGCAGCCCGTGCAGCCTTGTCATCATGCAGACAGACCACGTCCCTTCCCTTCTTCAGTCCTTCTGTAGCTTTCCCTCACCCTCATCGCGGCCCGGGAAACCGCTGTCCGTGGTCCAGCCCTTGCCTCCTTCTGTCTTACCGCCCATCTCGGTCTGATCACATTGGCATCAGCCGTTCGAGGAACACAGGAAGCCCTTTCCTGCTTCAGGGCATCTCCGCTGCTGTTGCAGCCGCTCAGAAGGATGTTTCCTTCCCTAGACCTTTGCAAGTTCATGCCTCCACTTTGTTCAAAAAACGTCATCCGGATCTGTCGAAAATGCCGCTGCACCCACAGCTGCCCTCTCTGTGCCTCGTCCTCTTTCTCTTACCACCGTGGCCACAAGGACAGCACCCGGCATGAGCCGCACCCTGCACCTGGGGGCATGCAATTAACATGTGTGGAATGAATAAATTTGATTGTAAGAGCTTTCAGCCTTTTGGGGAAGGATTACTGCCCCTAACGTCTCACCCTTGTCAACCTGGCGCTTTATCTGAAACTCTTACTGATGGTGATTCTCGTTGTCTGGGATTGGAAGTCCGAGATTGATACCCTCAGCAGGGGTCAAGGGAGGGGCATCACTGCTCCATATTGGTCATTTTCAGACTTTCATCCTAAGAGTTAATCAGGAGGCCCCTGGCTGGCTCAGCCCATAGAGCACATGACTGTTGATCTCCAGGTCGTGAGTTCAAGCTCCACATTGGGCACAGAGCTAACTTAGGAAAAAAAAAAAAAAGGAGTTAATTGAGATCCTTCAAAAACAATCAGAATTTTAAGGAATGTGAGAGAAGGGATTATTCTGAAGAACAGATACAAGCCTCCTGGAGTCCAGGTGAATTGTCAATGTGTGGAGAGATCTAGGTTGCAAAAGCCAGCATGAGAATGACAGGAGCTGTGGGGAGATGGCACCCCAGGAGAGGACAAAGGCCACTTGGCACTGGTTGCTGGACCGCGCATGGGGTCCCCTGCCCGGTGCCCAGATGGTCGAGGGGATGAGTAGGGTTAAGCAACTGAGCCTGACACTGGGAGGTAGGCATGTTAGGAACGTGAAACATGTTCACTGAGACAGTATTTGCGTTATAAATAGATTGAGGAAAATGGACCTTCCTGAATAAATCACATTTATTTAATCATATGACCATCCCACACAGATGAGAATGCGCTGCCATCACGAACGCTTCTAGGTCTATGGTTTGGGGTTGGGGTGGCTCCCTTAAGGGAGGCTGATGGTGGTTGAGTTTCCTCCCCGGTCCCCGGCCATGTCTCTGCAACAAGGATTCGTAGTTGTGCTAATTAATCCCGAGTCAGGCTTAGAAGCTGCTCGTGTTCAGACCCACCACGCTGTGGGTTTTGAGGAAATTATAATATTTGTCACAGACATATTTTCTGCAAGCCCCTTTTTTCTTTGCCCTTTTCAAGTCTTGTGTTCCTTTGTTTTCATCTGGGGAATCTGAGTTTTATTTAAAATTCCAGATGGTTGACTGTCCTCAATTGAGTGTTTATTCTCTTTTTTTTTTTCCTTTTTTTTGGATTTGGCTGTTCTCACATCATTGCCATATTTTGCTTTTTTATGGAGTTTTAAAAATCAGTGGTCTATTATATATAAATAGTGTAAGAACGAGCAGCTGTTGTACCTAATTGTGGAGTGTGAATAATAAACATTTTCACAGTCTAAGGGCGATCTCTTGCAGCACAGTAAAACCTTCTTGGAAGCTTTGTCGTTATAGTTTTTCTTAAAGTTAGTGCTTGCTTAATTTAGGTTTCCTCTGATTCTTATCTCAGCGGCCCCTGCTTACTGGGAGAATCCTAAAAAATCTGGAAGGATGCTTTTATTGTATACATAGACTCTACCCGTATATTTTTAAGGTCCAGCCAAAAAGTTGAAATGAAAGTAAGTTTCGCTGTCTGCTGAGATACCATCAGGCATTTTCAAAAGTCTGTTATTACTGCCGAAGAGAAATGAAAGCACCCTGCTTCCAGGAGAAAGTCATCCGCATTTCTCTGGGTCCCCAGAGATGGCATTTCCCATCTCTGCTGATAGGAGAAAAGTGCCGTGATGACTTCACTTTGTGGCTCCAAAAGACTTATTATCTTTTTCTAGAGAACAATTCCTCTTTATTTAGAGCTTGGAGGCACACTTTTAAGAGACACACTTGCTCACTGTCCGGGGAAGCAACGCTTTGCCATTGTTTGTTAATAAACAACACGCACATCTGGCAAGCTGGTCTGTTTGTTTATCTTTGTAACTGTTAGCTAGCTTTTCCGACTGAAGGAGAGAGAGAGAGAGAGGTGGACCCAGATGACCGCTGTCTAGGTCGTGGTATGCTCAGGACCGTCAGGAGGCCTTCGGTACCACTCTCTGATTTCCTAAGGGCTCAGGCACCACCACGTACTGGGAGAGATACGTTAGAAGGAAAATCATGGACACCTTGATTTTTCCTTATGTCACGGGAGACATTAGGATCACAAGTGTAGTTCTCAGATGGTTGTTTTCGTTGGACAGGACTGCGGCCAAGGAGTCCTTCGTGGGAGAAAGCTCCTCTGTCAGGTCAAGGTGCACAGCCGTGCTTGAAAAATAAGTTGATATTTATTTTTGAGTATTAAATGAAGGAGCAGGGAGAGAGTTTACTGTGTGGGTTTTCAATCAGAATCAGCCTTCGTGCTCCCAGAATATGACTCTGTGTGTGCGTGTGTGCGTGTGTGTGTGTGTGTGTGTGTGTGTGTGTGTGTGTGTGTGGCATGGGGGTGGGGGAGTATCTATTGTCTTCAGAGAAGATTCCTTTGATGATAAACCGACTCAGCCTTTCCTGGCAGCGCCAGTCACTTTCTGCGTCTTCTTGTGTGTTTCCTCTCTCAGCCCAGGACTGGCCTCGAGTTTTGTGAAAACACCCATTTCAAGACCATAAACCTAGAGCACAAGTCTGAGTTTGATGCTAAGGGTTTTTTTTATGTCTTTATGTCTGTCTTTAAATCTCCAAGTAAAACTGGGCGGGGGGATAGGGAGATCTTTCCAGCAAATCACAGAACACAGTAATCCTGCTTGTGAAATGGGGGATCGTCCTCTTGACAATTCAGGAATGTAGCTTCTGACCGGGCAGGGCTCCAGGAGCTGAGAGGGCACGGCTAAGCCCGTTCCTCTGCCTTCCTGTCTGCCTCTCTCTTCCCCTGACTCCCTGCTCCCCAGGACCTCCCTCCCTCCTGCCCTCCATTCAGTGTTAAAGTGATGTATGTTTGGCTTTCAGAAAACCCACTTGCATTTTGTACTTCCTCTGAGGTTCAGGATTTTCCCAGCTCTGCCCTCAGCCCTCCTTACTTCCACTGCCTTGATCCCCGCCTTGCTTGTTTATTTCTAGCTTGAGACTCAATCTCCGTTCAGTTTCATCCCTACCTCTGTTATGAAACTTGAGGAATGAAGCCCCCAGGGGGCTCCTCTTGGATTCATAGAGACAAAAAAAAATATATATATATATATATATATATATATACACATATACATATATATATATATATGTATATGTGTATATATATATTGCTGGATGGGTAAAACTTGCCACAAAAAGGAACTTACAACAGTGAAACGTGGCCTCAAAGGAGAGAGAGACAAGAAGAACGCTGTTGTTAAAAAACCAAAATCTGATTTCGTCTCTTCCTTCCTGTTCCCGCCCCGGTCCCCGGCCCTCCTTTGTGGCTCAGCCGGGCCCTAAGCTCTGACTAGGGGAGGATGGAAAGGTACAAGGCTACGCGGGGGGGACCTGTTCCGCCTGTCATGCTTTCTGCTTTCTTTCTAGCCATGGACCCCCCCGCACCCCACCCCCCGAGGTTTATACCTTGTCCATTGGAACACAGACGGAACATTGACGCCCAGTCACTGAAGGAAGGTTGTCTAGTAAAAGGAGCATTTACCCTTCTGGGGAGAGGGTTCAAGAGAAGCAATAGTGCTCGTGCAGGACCCCGGGGCTAGTCAGGGTGGGGAGCTGCTGTGGCCCCTCGATCTGACGGGGGCAGGGGAAAATTGCAGGCATTTCCTAGGAGTGCCTGACCCGAGCTGTGGCCTTAGGTTGAGGACCTAGCCAACCTGGAGCATCATAGCGAGAGGAAGCTGCAGATAGAAATTCCTGCTCTCTGCTATGTGGGAACCTCTGTGGCAAATCGAACAGAGCCCGAGGGCAAGGGAGCCTGCGTGTGGTCCACGCAGGTCAGCCTCTAGGGACACAGGACAGGGTGGAGAACGGATCTGGGAAATTCCCACCACATTGACAAAGTTGGTGACGTCACAGTTGAAGGCTGGGACAGGATTTAGGAAACACTGGTGATTTTAGGGCCCCGGATAAAAAGGACACTGTTTTCTTCATGCTTCCATGTGTTTCCTGCTGGTCTTTCCTTGGGGTCCCGTCTCCTTTGGTGATCTCGTCCAGGCTGTAGTTCGACATTGAGCTCCCGTTTGATGCCCGTGACGCTGATCGTTACAGCATTGGCCGCTCTCTGGGTTCTCCTGCAGCCATCCAGCAACCTGGGAGGCTCTCCACTTGGGGGTCTCCTAGAAGGTCAAGCTCACATGTCGAAAGCTGTGTCTGATTCCCCTCAGACCTGCTCCCCACCTGCACGGCTACGCTAGTGGTCAGGGTTGGAGAAAGGCTCCTACCTAGAAACTTCCTTCATAACAGGGCACTTCTATACTTGGAATGACCCATGGCTCCCAGCTCATTCAGGCCACAAGTCTATAAATTGCTACGCAGTCTGGTCCTTTCTTCTCTGATCCCCTCTCCTGATATTTTCGAGGCTCACCCTGGTCTAGCCCCCTAGGATCCTTACTAGTCAACACAATGCACTTACCTGCTTGAGGGCCTTTGCACATAGCAGGGGGGAATGGATTTACTTTTAAATCTAAAAAGGCCTAAGTCATGGAAACATCCAGCTACACAAAAGTTTTACACAAATGTTTGCAACAAGCATCATTCACGACAGCCCCAAACGGGGAAAACCCCAGTGTTCATCGATTGTGAAAGGATAAACAATGTTTCTATATGTCCAGACAATGGAATGTCACTATGTCACTTGGCAGTAAAGAGAGATAAAGTGCAGATACACGTGACAACAACACAGATGAACCTTAAAGACATCCTGCTAAGTGGACATTACGTCCTAATGGAGACATCCCGTCAGTCACAGAAGGACCTCATATTGTATAAGTCCATTCACAGGAAATAACCCAGAACAGGCAAATTTATAAAGACGGAAAGTGGAGTAGTGGTTGCCTAGGGCTGGTTGGGGGATGACGGCTCAGAGGTACGGGCTCTCTTTTTGGAGGATAAAAAAGTGTTCTCAAATTGATTGTGATCATGGTTGCGTAACTCTGTGATTACAGCAAAGAGCGATGAATTGTACAACTTAAATGGACGGATCGTGAGGTACATGAGTTCCTTCTCAAAGCAATTAAAAATGAAGATGTCTTAACAAACATTTCTGTCTTTTTCCAAGGGCTGTATGTAGGTCTTAGAATTCAGTATTATCATATCTGAAGTTTTAAAGGGAACTCTGTGACTATTTGCGTTTTCACTTCCTCTTTATTTTTTAACCCTTTCCTTTCTTTGGCGTGCATGTGCTAGATAGTCAGTATTTCGGTATGATTGGGGAGGAGGAGGTGCCTGGCTGGCTCGGCCGGTAGAGCACATGATTCTTGATCTCAGGGGCCTGAGTTCAAGCCCCACGTTGGGCGTGGAGACCACTTTTAAAAAATGAAATACGATTTTAGGCAGATGGATCTTTTTCCCACGTATGAGTATGACAAAGGGGTGCTAATCCCCACGTGTTTTCTGCTTCTAGTACTTTCACGACGGGCGGAAGGCACAACAGCACATAGAGATCTGCTGGAAACAACTCGAATCAGTAAGTGCACAGCAGACGGCTGGAGAAATGCCTGTAGACTTTCTGATTTGAATGTGAGCTTGCATCGATCCGTAAGTGCAGAACAAAAACACCAGAGGGATGCCTTTGGGGATCTTCTCCATTCTGAATCGCCTTTATCTCTAGACACCATGATTGAGACTAAAGTGTGGAGCCCAACGAGCTCAAGCAAAGTGTTTCTAAAAACTCCTATGGAAAGCACAAAGGTTAGAGAGCTGGGGCTGAAATAAATGCAGATTTTAGAATAGCTCTTTGACTTTAGGATGTATAACCAACCAGCTTAGAGGTGAAAGCTCTTTGGGTGATTGAGACAAAGTGATATGTTCTCATAGGAATCTTGTAGTTTCATTCCCAACTGCTCTCCTGTCACCACTTGCCTCTGCTTTCAGAGTAAAAGACGCTTTGAACGTGACTGCAAAGAGGCAGACAGGGCACAGCAGTACTTCGAGAAGATGGACGCTGACATCAATGTCACCAAAGCAGATGTGGAAAAGGTAAGGTGATAGTGAGCTCTGGCCTTTCACTTCCTCTGATGTCTGTCGTCGCTCCTCCCAGGCCGCCAGTCCCCAGGCTCTCCTTTCTGATGTCCCCACTACAGGCCACTCAGCCTGGGATCAGCTGGTAGCATTTTGTGTCACCAGTTGTGGGGACCAGAAGCTGACTTTTGGGGAGTCTCCAATGTTGTGATTGGAGCAGGTTGTGGACTTGTGTCGTCCCCAGGATGAAGACAGGAGATTTAGGAGTGGCTCATGGGGGATGGGGGTGCGAGGGGGGCAGCGTGGTTTCCGGAGGCTGTGGCTTTCTCTTAATGGCTTTTCAAAGAAAAAGTCAGGCCCTTTAAAAGCCAGAGCAGACCGGTTCTGCGCCATCTGGAAGAGCTCTGGTGCTAATGCTTCCGTTGGGGAGATAAAGGGACTTACAGGCCGGCCTGATTTTCTAGGTGATTCATTCAAGTTCTTAGCGGGTTGTATCCCAGGCGTCCCCTCAAGGGCTCTTCTCTAAGTGGACTCGCGTCGCAGTTCGGAATGTGGTGAAGTTCATACTGTACCTGCTTGTGGTTCCGTATCTGTTTTTCCCTAGAAGCTGAGTTTTCTTTTTCTAAAAGTCATCCATACCGTGTAAACAGCATTAGACCGTTAAATGACTGTATTCATCCCATGGCTGCCTGGGGCTGTCTGGGCGTCTGCAGCGTCATGTTTTACGTAGAAAGAAGCACAGCGTTTTCATAG
Organism: Lontra canadensis; assembly: GCF_010015895.1. Taxonomy (NCBI): domain Eukaryota; kingdom Metazoa; phylum Chordata; class Mammalia; order Carnivora; family Mustelidae; genus Lontra; species Lontra canadensis. Next base: position 15,251,609 of record NW_022631024.1, on the reverse strand, counting down.
ATTTCTTTCACTCTTGCCAGATTCGTGGGAGATGAGTTTAGTTGGAAAATAGTGTGGATTATTTAGTTATTTGTCCAAGTCTGCCAGATTCCTTGCTTAAAACCTCGGTACATGTTAGCATGGCTTCCTCGATAATGACCTAATATAGTACACACCGACGTCTCTGAGCAGGAGTGGGGATACTTTCCTGAGAGATATATTAATGTGCTGGTAAAGTGACCATAAATCACCATCCATTTGTCGTAAATTCCTAAGAAAGAGCCAACTCCCCGAAGGATCGAAAATGTGACTCAGATAAAATAGACTGATCCAGACTTTATCAAAAAAATCATTTGGGGAAAAAAAAATCATTTGGGGCTAAATGGAGTAAAGGTATGCATTCTTTATAAAATATTTTACTACCTAAATATAAAATCAGAATGATTTTTATTCAAGTTTTTTTTAAAGATTACTTTTATGACTTTTTTTTTTCTTTTTTTAAAGATTTTATTTATTTGACAGAACGAGAGAGTGAAGGGAGCACAAGCAGTGGGAGTGGCAGAGGGAGAGGGAGAAGCAGGCTTCCCTCTGAGCAGAGTCTGATACGGAGCTAAGACCCAGGACCCTGGGATCATGACCTGAGCCAAAGGCAGACACTTAACCTACTGAGCCACCCAGGCACCCCTACTTTTATGACTTTGCCTTAATATAAAAGCTGCCCATGCTGATTGCAGAAATACCTGAAACTGCAAACAGCTGAAGGGGAAAAAAAGAATAAAACATGCAACTATTGTTAATAAAAGGTAGTTTACCTTTCAAAATAATGTATATTATGTAAGTACAGTGTAAAGAATAGGAACCAAAAGAATACTGTAATCTACAAGCTATAGCTTAAGAAGAAAGATCTTACTCATGCCTTGGAAGTCTGTCCCTGACTTCCTGCTCCTGGTCCTCTCCCTACAGGGGTGTTTTTTCCTTAATTTGGTGTTAATCGCCTCCTTGCTTTATGTCCCAGCTTTACCACAGGTGTATGTATTTCCAAGGAGTATATTTATAATTTTGTCTCTTTTCCACCATTATATAACCAAAACCATACTTTCATTTATATTCTTCGGACTTGATTTTTTTTCATCCACTATTATGTTTTTTACTTAATTCACATGGAGTATAGAAAACGTGACTTTGGGGCACCTGGGTGGCTCAGTGGGTTAAAGCCTCTGCCTTTGGCTCCTGTCATGATCCCAGGGTCCTGGGATCAAGCCCCACATGGCGCTCTCTGCTCAGCGGGGAGCCTGCTTCCCCCCGCCCCCCCGCCCCCCGCAGCCTCTCTGTCTACTTGTGATCTCTGTCTGTCAAATAAATAAATAAAATCTTAAAAAAAAAAAAAAAAGAACACGTGACTTTTATGAATTCAGGTTAGAGGCAGATGCCTTGCTAAACTCTCTTTTTTATTTCCATATTGGTTTTTGTTTGTTTTTTCTTTTTTAGAGATAGTCTTATTCCCAGCAAATTTCTTTTTCAATCCTTATGGCTTTTTTTTTTCTTATCTTGCTCTGTTGGTGGTGACCATCATTATGCGGACAGAAGCAGCCAGTTGTGGCCCTTCTTATCTCGATTCCGATAATGAAGACAGTACTTTAAATGTTTCTCCATTAATTAGTGCATGATTTTAATAAACCCTTTATCAAGCTCAGGGATTCCCTTCTTTTCCTTTGTTGTCAGGAGGTTTTTTCCAACTTGACTTGATATTCAATACCAGCCAATACTTTTTCTGCTTCCTTTAATCCGTTAATGTGATAGATTACCTGAATCAGTTTTCTTATATTGAACCAAATTAGCATTCCTGTGACAAATCCAGCTAGGGGGTGATGGGGTTTTTAAAATACTTGATCTGAATCTGTTTTGTTACTATGTTACTGAAGAGGCTTAAATCTGTGCCCACTGAAATTGATCTGTAATGTTTCTCCTCCCTCCTAGTTGGCTTTACTTAGTAGTTTCAGAGTGTTGCTTTTTTTCCTCTTCTCTGAAATAATACATGTGAATTGAAATTAATTGGTTATTGACTGTTTTGTAATACTTCACTGTGGGAAAGTCTCTAACTGCTGAGTGATTCCTTCATTGCTGTCCGCTTCCTCTTTGGTCGATACTGTGGGTTGTTATTTTTCTAAACATAAACCCACTTCATCCTAAGCTTTCAAATTTATTGCCTTAAAGTTGCCTGTAATATTCTGTCACCTTAGTGTTTGCTGCCTATGTGGTTGTGTTCCCCCCTTTATTGACTCCCAGTATTGCTTATTTATACCATTTTCTCTTGGAGGATCAGGTTTCTGAAATCATTTTTATTCACATTTTCCGAGAACCCCAAATTTATTGTTGTGGAGCTTCCCTTGTCTTTTTTTATTTTCTGTTTCATTTCTTTTTCTTCTTTGCCTTCCTCTTTGGAAATAATTCTCTTGCCTTTTCAGAGATTTCTTTCTTCTTGCCTACCTCATTTCCATTTTTCATCTTTTCTAATGTGAGCATTTAAGTGACACATTTCTCAGGGCGCCTCAGTGGCTCTGTGGGTTAAATGTCCGACTCTTGATCTCAGCTCAGGTCTTGATCTCAGGGTCGTTGAGTTCAAGCCCTATGTTGAATCTACTTTAAAAAAAAAAATCTACTTTAAAAAAAAAAAAGCAACACATTTCCCACTTACAATTTTATCTGCAACCCACATATTTTGGTATGGAATACTACTATTGTTTGTTTTGAGATACTTTTCATTTCCTTTACTATTGAATCTCTCCTGTGATTTATTTGGAAGCCTGTTTAAAAATTTCCAATTGTGGGTGCCTGGGGTAGCTCAGTCAGTTTAAGTGTCTGCCTTGGGCTTGGGTCATGATCCCAGGGTCCTAGGGTCAAGCCCCATGTCGGCTTCCCTGATCAGCTTCTCCTTCTACCCCTCGCACCCCGCCCAGGTCTCTCTCTCTCACTCTCTCTTAAATAAATATATATAATCTTTTTTTTTTTTTTAAGATTTTATTTATTTACTTGACAGAGAGAGAGATCACCAGCAGGTAGAAAGTCAGGCAGAGAGAGGGGGAAAGCAGGCTCCTTGCTGATCAGAGAGCAGGATACGGGGCTCGATCCTAGGACCCTGAGATCATGACCTGAGCCGAAAGCAGAGGCTTAACCCACTGAGCCACCCAGGTGCCCCTATATATAATATTTAAAACAAATAAAAATTTTCAATTATATGAACATGTAAACCTATCTTTTCAGTATGGATTTCTGTAATTTCGTTGCATCATCATTCTAGGAAGTCTGAGTTTGAGACTTGGGTGTTTGTTGAGACTTGTTTTATGGCCCAGGACATGGTCCGCTTTTATAGGCGTTCTGGAAGTAGTTGAAAAGAACATGTATTACCCATCTCTATGTATTTTCATTAGTTCCAACTTGCCGATGTCACGCAAATCTTCCCATCATGAAGTTCTGTTGTTGTTGTTTTCTGCCACGTGTTGTATCATTTTTTGAGAGAGATCTGTTACTTCTCTGTGCTATACTTTTCCTGTTTGCCAAAAGGGAACACAGAACAGGATTGACGGGAGGATTAACAGGGTCAGTACGTACGGGGGACTCAAAGCCGTTTATTGCCATGGTCAGTGATCCCCGAGTTAACCATCCTGATGATGGCAGTGGAAGAGCTGTCATTTTCTCTCATTTTTTTCTTCCATTGTAAAGTTACTTTATGAAAAAATTAACTTTAGGGCTGCCCACTGGCTCAGTGGGTAGAGCAGGTGACTCGGGGACGTGAGTTTGAGCCCACGTTGGGTATGGAGATTACTTTAAAAATTAAATTAAAAAAAAAGCTTTTAATACATAAATAAATAAGTAAATTTTAGAATTGTAGTATCTTTAGTGGTTTTGACTTTTCAACCATGTGTAGTGAACTTCTTTCTGCCCTTATGTTTTATGCCTTGAAGTCTGTTTCACCTTATACTTACCAGCTCTCTGGTATAGTGTTTGCCAGGCAGATCTTTCCCAAACGTTCTCTCTATTACTCTGTTACTCTACCTGCTTCTTTGTCCTTGTATTTGGATGGGTCACTCAGGAATGGCACATGACTCAATTTCTTTTTCATCCAGTCCAATGGTCTTTTTCTTTTCCCTGGAGAAAGTTTGGGTTCATGTATACCATCTTGTCTTGTTTTCTCTTTGCATCTCTCTCTCTCTGCATTCCCTTACCTCTTGCTCTGACACTTTTCGTTTCTTGCCTTCTTCAGTTTTGACGTTTTGGTCTTGTTTCACTTTCCTCATTCCGTCTTTTGCCTATACGAAAGATTGGAGAGGATGTATTCTCTTTCTGTGCTTTTATTGGTTAGCCTAGATATTTTAACGTACGTATTCAATCTAAACTACAAAGTAATTTGGAATCTTTACTAATGTTTTCCCAAACAATTCTTAGGTCATTGCAGTTTGTGAGTCTCTGGGGTTCCATTATACAAGTTAGGCTTTCATAATTTTACACAGTCCTGTAAGTATGCTTTCTACTTTCTTTGTTCACCATTCTTTTTGTATCTGAGATCTTATTCCTTCTTCCCAAAGGACATCCTTTGGAGGTGCCTTTAGCAGAAATTTATTACAGTAAAATCTCAGTTTTTGTTTGTTTGGGATGATTGCTACTCTCATCCTTGAAAGATGATTTCCATGTATAGACTCCTAGGGCGATTGTATTGTACCTAGAAGAGGAACTTAATTCTACCATCTTGTGGCTCTTGTTTGTGTTAAGTTGTAGAGGGGGAGGAACCAGCCTATCTTCACCCTTGAAGATAACGCCCTTTCTTCTTGGTAACTATGGAGATTTTTTTTTTTTTTTAACTTAGTTCTTCAGTGAAATTTCACTGTAATGTATCTAGCTGCGAATTTCTTTTTTCTCTTCTTTTGACTTGGTGAGTTTATTGACTCCTGGTTGGAGTTTTCCCATGAGTGTCTAGCTACCATTCTGCTAGTTCATCTGGAACTCTGATTATTAGGTGCAAGATAAATTTTACTCTGTAGATTCTACAAGCAGGATTCTACTCAGTATCCTCTCTGCCTGTTAACCTCTATTTCTGTTTCTCATCTTTTTGTCTTTCTCTGCTATGCCACATGTAATTCCTTCACATTAGAATTTTCATGTCACTAATTCTCTCTTAAGCTGTGTCTAATCTGTGGTTTAATGCATCCACTGAAGATGGATGAAGATAGAAGTTGTTACATTTTCACTTCTAGAAGTTCCTTTAGACTCTCTTTAAAATCTGTGTAGTCTTTTTGTTATTTTCTTGTGACTTTTTTCTTATTTTCATGTCATATTTTACTTCTTGAAACATATTTAATATACCGATTTTCTCTATTTAATGAATTTCAGTATCTACAGTCTTTGTGTATTGATTCTTCAATTTGTCGTTTCTGCTGACTTGCTCCTGGTGACTCATTTCCTTGTGTGTTTCTGTGATATATACATTTCTGCTATAATGCCATAAATGCATTGCTACAAACCTTATGTTCTGTAAAAACACGGCTGAAAAAACCAAACTGGGCTTCTGGGGGAAAATAGGCTTAGAAACAGATCACTTAACAGTGATGGAACTTTATAACCAGACCACCAACAAAACAACAACCCTAGTAAAACTAGGCATCTGTATCGAGCACCACAACCCTTGTCCTTTAAGACGTGAGTCTTTCAGAGTATTAAGGCCTTCAGACATGTAGTTTCTTGGGGGAATTCATGTCTGATGAGACTACTTAGGTCAAAATGAAAAATCTGATCCATGCTGGAGTTTTTGGTATCATCCATTGTTTTCACACTAGGGGAAATAGCTTCCCGGTTAACATTAACATACTGTGAAAACTGCGCAAAGAAAGGGCTTTCATGTTAGACCAATGTCATGGTCCTATATTTCAGTCCTATAAAAAGGTAAAAACCACAGCAGAAAAACATGTGAGGTACAGAACAGATTGTGTGATTATGGATATGCGTTCCTTAGGATTTTATCTGTGGCCAAGGTTAAAGTGAGTTCTCCAGGGAGCTGGCATTCCCTCGGGTTACTCCCCAGCCAAGACTGCGTCAATCTAAATTTCCAACTGGGGGTTTGAGATCCACACATGCTGTGTGAGTTCTGGCCCTTTGTGTGGTTCAGAAATTTCCATGGTGATTTTTTTCCCTTTGTTTTTCTCCCTCAGGTCAGACCCAAGTTTGTTATTGAAAGTGCTGTTGCTAGATCCAGTTATGGCTTTAGGACTTTCTGATAGGTCCTGGCCAAATTGAATTGTTCTCCTTGACTCTTACTTTTTCCAAGGATATATTGTGTTTTTGTATCCCGAGAGCATCGTTTTGTTATTTTTATGCAAGTACCACTTACCTTCTCTCTAAGGATATGATCAGTTACCAGATTTTAGCATCCCAACATTGGAGCAGGTAGAGCAGTGTCAAAACATTGGAATTCATAAGTTTTTCTGCCTGAGAGTGTGACTTGGAGCACTGTAATTTCCCCAAACAAACAGCAGTTTGACTGTTATATCCCTCCTCTGTTTTATTGCTGGTGAAGCCTCCTCAGTATCAAGCTGAAAAGATACAGTGTTTCAGTTCTTCTTGCTACATAATGTAATTATCCATTGTGACTTCTGACAGTCTTTGAATCTAATATAAATGTCTTTTCCCCCAGTTTCCACAACTGATTAAATTATCCAGTGGTATTAGAAATAACTCACGCTCTCGTGCAGCCGTCGGCTCTGCGGCACTGGGAACCCTAGGACTGTGTTAACCCTTCCCGCTATCAGCAGAATGGACTTCTCTAAATTACGTTTGGGTGTGATGATACAGGAGAAGGGAACTGCATCTTTTCCAAACTAGTACTGAGGATCTGGGTTTGAGCCTGATTTTCTTCTTCTTTTAAAATTTAAATGCCCCACACTTTTCATAAGCGCTGTGTTCAGATCATCTAAATCTGTCCAAGTCCATGTGTGGCATCTGTAGACTCTCGCCTTGTGCCCAGTGTCCGTGTGTGCCCAGATATTTACTAATTCGCTTACAAGAGGGTTTTTGTTGTCCTTGAGGCACCCAGTTTAACTAAAAATAAATTTATATTTATATTTATAAAATAGAAAAAAAGTGGTAGTTTTTGTCTTTGGGCAGATGAATAGATTTGGATGTTGTGAAGCTGGCCATGTTCCTCAGAGGAACGATGAGGGAAGGAAATAGCTCAATGGAATGGATTTTATTGGTGATGAAACTCAAGGAAGTATGCAGTCTCTTTTCTTTTGCCATGATGCAGCTGTCAGAAAGTTTTGAACATCAAGACTTAACATGAGTTCTAGTGATTGGGAATCAGGGGATCTGGATTTGCAAAAGGACCAGTATATGTTAGTTTGAATAGGTCATCCTGGGGCTCATGACCCATGTGCTTAAACTGAAGGTAAAACCAGACCCTTACTTCCTCCCTTTTAATGTGTTGGAAAATATAGCCCTTACCATATCTTTGGTAATACTGAGAAGTCAAAGTACTCCAAGGGAACATGGGAAAATCAAACCATATATCTTACTCAAATATAGGGTCTCTTATAAAATAATAATGAGGACAAGGTGAGAATATTTTGTGCTGTTGCACCTCCCCCCCATCCCAGGTCCTCCTCAGAGATGATCACTCTTGCCACTTGATACATGTCCTTCTAGAACATCTAAAATAATTACTGTTGTTGTTGTTTTTATTGGGGGCACCTGGCTGGCTCCCTTGGTAGAGCGTGCAAGTCTTGATCTCAGGGTCATGAGTTCATGCCCCACTTTAGGCATAGAGCTTACTTTAGAAAAAACGTTTCTTATTGAGGTGAATTTACATACAACAAAGCAGCCACATCGTAAGTGGGCAGCTCCGTGAGTTTTCACACATACATGAAATCATGCACCACCACCTAACATAGGGGACGTTTCTAGAACCCCAACAGGCTCCCTTAAACACTCCCCCACCCCAAAGGTAACTATTATTCTGACCTCTATGATACATTAGTTTAGCCTGCCTCTGTTCTTCGTACGAATTACTCAACACATGTTCTTCTGTCTGGCTCCTCTGACTCAATATGTTGGTGGGATTCCTATGTTGCGTATGGCCGTAGCTTGTGTTGCCCGGTTGTGAATCCCATGTGGCGTGCTGTGTGTGGATATACCACAAGCTGTTTATCTGTGTTCCTCTTGATGGGCATTTGGATTGCTTCCATACTGAGGCTAAGTTAAGGAAGAAGCTACCATGGACATTTTTATACATGGCTGTTGGTGGACCCAGTCTCTCACTTTTCTTGGGTCTCTACTTGGGTGTGGCATCCTGGGTCAAATGTGCGTACCTGGCTCTGGCAGGATGTCAAAGACATTGACGAGGTAGCCGCATTGACGGACACTCCTCTAGGGGGTTGTTCCTCGTCCTCACCAACAATAGGTGCCTGTCGATCTTTTTACTTGAGCCTTTGGGTGAGTGTGGAGTGGAATCTTTCATGGTTTTAATTGGTGCTTGCATTTTCTGGATAAAGAACGATGTTGAGCATTTGTGGAACCACGTGAATAACCTCTCTTGTGAAGTGACCCAATCTTTTGCTCATTTTAAAAACCGATTTTCAGGGCGCCTGGGTGGCTCAGTCAGCTAATGTCTTCGTTCTGCTTGGGTCATGATCTCAGGGTCCTGGGATCGAGCCCCGCATTGGGCTCCCTGCTCAGCAGAGAGTCTGCTTCTCCCTCTCCCACTGTCCCTCTCCACCCCGCTCATGCTCTTTCTCTCTCTCTCTCTCTCTCAAATAAATTAAATCTTTAAATAAATAAATAAATAAATAAAAATAGGTTTTCTTCCTTTTGGTATACAGGTATTCTTTCTAAGAGTGTGTATATATGTGATTAGACATATGTTCATAGGTATATATATAATTATACAATATATTTTTATGTCTGGCTTTTTTTTCCTTTTTTTTTTTAAAAGATTTTATTTATTTATTTATTTGACAGAGAGAAACACAGCAAAAGAGGGAACACCAGCAGGGGAAGTGGGAGAGGGAGAAGCAGGCTTCCTGCAGGGCAGGGAGCCCGATGTGGGGCTCGATCCCAGGACCCTGGGATGATGACCTAAGCCGAAGGCAGGTCAGGCCATGTCTGGCTTCTTTTGATGAACACAACTTACTAATTTTAATAAAGTCCAATTTGCCAGTATATATTTTTTTAAAAGATTGGTACCTTTTGTTTTCTGTTTAAAACATCATTACTGGTGGGACGCCTGGGTGGCTCAGTCGGTTAAGCGGCTGCCTTCGGCTCAGGTCATGATCCCAGTGTCCTGGGATTGAGGCCCACATTGGGCTCCTTGCTCAGCGGGGAGCCTGCTTCTCCCTCTGCCTTTGCCTGCCTCTCTGTCTGCCTGTGCTCACTCTTTCTGACAAATAAGTAAATAAAATCTTAAAAAAAAAAAAAAATCTTTACTAGGGTACCTGGGTGGCTCAGTGGGTTAAAGCCTCTGCCTTCGGCTCAGGTCATGATCCCAGGGTCCTGGGATCTCGGGCTCTCTGCTCAGAGGGGAGCCTGCTTCCTCCTCTCTCTCTGCCTGCTTCTCTGTCTGTCTGCCTGCTTCTCTGCCTACTTGTGATCTCTGTCAAATAAATAAATAAAATCTTAAAAAAATATATATATATATATA